>NC_056730.1:106207774-106439260 GCF_019279795.1 Protopterus annectens
CATGGTATCAGCTAGTTGAAATCCTTACGTACATAAGTAAAATGTAACTTACTCAGTAGTGGGGCGTTGGGCATATCCCGGGCCTCCTGGATCCATTCGACAACTGGTCTTGCTTGCATCGCTTCAAGTCCGCATGGTGGTGACGGACCTGCTCACCAGTGCGTGGAATGCCAGTAGCACTGGTCAGATCACGAGCCAACTGGTCCCATGCCTCTGCCCTATATGCTCCCCATGAGACCTGGCCCTGCATGAGTTGGGCCTCGTGATGATGGACAAGGAGCCAGACCATGTATCTGGACTCCTCAACGCCCCAACGCTGTGCTCGAAAGCAACGTCCCTCACCTACTCCACTCATTCTGACTGCAGCTCTGATCTACAATCGTTTCTGCTGTGTATTCCCGCCTATGGGGCTTATATATGCCGATTTTCCCACACATTTCTCTGATTGGCCATTTTGGAATTGTATCTACTTCACTGAAAATGCTTTATCATGCTCCATTCTGGATTTTATCCCATATATATGCTATTTCTGCATTTCTAGGTATTGCTGTCATGGCTTACTGGTTTAGTACCTTGACTCTAGTGCATGGTATCCTGGGTTCGAATCTGGCAACTGATTTTTGGTTTTCCTGACAGAAATTAGTTGAGACCTGTCAATCAAACATGCCAAAAGCACTTTTAAGCATTTAAAACCAGGTCTGCGCTCGTTTGCGCGGAGCTAACGCATGCGCACTGGCAGTTAGCTTGTGGGAGCGCCGCGCAAACAGTGTGCGCTGGGATAAACCTTTATTGGCTAGTGACACACATGTTCAGCTAAGCACAGCTAGTTGCAAACAGTTTCAGTTTGTTAAACCGATGCCTAGCAACAGGCACGCAGTTTGCAGCTTTTTAAACACTACTCAGCTACGGGCACTCCGTCTCACAGCAGCTTAGCTATCAGTACATTTCTGACTATTTTTGTTATTGTGTTACTTCAGAATATATGCTCCGTTTCATTCCATTTTACAAAAGGGAATACATTTACATTTGTACAATACTGTCAGGGGGCTTTTTAGTGCTTATTTACAAAAAAAAAAAAAGGTTGTTGTGGGGCTCGAACCCTGCCTGCCTACTCTTAGGCGGCAACTCTTCCGCTAAGCTATTACTTCTTGGCTTACTTTGCATATTTAGTTCTTATATCCTTTTCCACTGATTGCTAACTGTGATTGCGCTAGTAGCACACCAGCGCACAAGGCACACAGTAGCAAACATTTACGGGTTTAAAAAAAAGGTTTTAATTTAATTTTATTACATCTCTTCACTTTATACAGTGATGGTCTATCGGGGCATGTGTTGTGTAGTGTGTTTATGCACATTTCCATGGCCTCTCTCGTGGCTGTTTACTTTCAGCCATTCTAGTCTTCCGGGGGCGTGTCCGCTTGCAGGGCTTAGCCTACTGACACGCCCCCTACTCTCTTACACAGACCGTGTAAGAGTTACTAGTGTGATTCAGCATGCCTCATGCACCTCATGCATATGCATGACATGCTGACATCACACAGTTTCACTGCAGCCTCCGTGTAAGAGTTATAACTCTTACACGGAGGCTTCCTGAATTTGGCCCTGTGTCTTTGCTAAACTTTGTGCATCTACTACATCATTATACTAAGGGTTATCACCTGTCCCTCTTTGTATAGTTGTGTCCTGTGGGGGAAAAAAAAAACATGGCAAATGTCCTTAGATTTTTAGGAAAAAATATTTCCCAAGTTTTCTTTAATAGTTGTATCAAATCATTATTTTTTTTATCTTGAAACACCTAAATGTTATATGAAATAGCATAGGAAATGCAAATACTACAAGCATAAGCTTTTATTTTTATTTTGGTATAAAAATGAAGTTATGTCTTTTGCACTGGCTGTGGGTATATTTTCCCCTGTAAAATCTCATGATTCCTTTCTGCATTTAAAAAGATGGCAACCCTAATTATACTGAGCATGCTCACAAGGAATTACAACAACGCCTATCATAACTTCAGCTAAACAACACAGACACACAAGAAAGTCTCATAACAGGCTTTCTGCTGATTTCAAGCCACACATTAAGAAATGTTATATAATACTTTATGTCCTATAAAGCTCTAGAGTGTCAACAAAATAATTACAATAGGACTGCGGTGGTGGTGCTGTGGTAGTGTTGTCGCCTCACACTAAGACATTGCCCTGTTCGATTCTCAGCTAGAGCGTCTTCTGTGTGGAGACATGCGTGAATGGGTGTACCTTCGTTGAAGGTTGTGCATCAGGGCTGGCAACTCGGCATGTAAAAATCTACTGCCAATCATTAGTGAACCGGAGTTCCACTGTGGCGACCCCTAACCGGGAAAAGCCGAAAGACACAACAACATAAATGTGTGATGAAGACATGGAATAAAGATAATTACTACTTGGAAAACATGTAACACCTATAAGCAATCATTGACAGACTCAGCATTTGCATCTTGCCAGAGTAGATCTTATAGAGAGATGTGTATCAATTACTGATGCCACAGAAAGAGGCATATCAGTAGTGTCATAAAGTACACCCTTGAAGAGATTACTTCAATCTCCTATTGTAATGGTTGTGGAACCACTAACTTGTAGTGTGAGACCTAAAAATGTGCCCCTCTGACCAGATTCAAACCCCTGCCAATCGTACTACACATTCTTCAGAGCTGTGCAATGACTGCATCTGCCACAGGCAGATGCGGTCATTGCACAGCTCTGAAGAATGACTGCATCTGCCACAGGCAACAGTAATGGAACATGTCACACGTAACACAAATCAGGGTGTGAAGTATGAAAGAACTGTTGATGTTAAATTATACAATAACATTTTCAGAGTGCTGAAAAGGAGGTAGCTATGTTAAAGTACATACCTATGTAAAGCCATCGGCTAATGAAATATGTATGATTCACATATACCACAGTGGAAGGCTTAACACAACTGTGAGAATCTACTTATATGAAGTCATTACATCATATAACTGTGTTGCAAACCAGTTGTTTGAGGTAAAAGAGAAGAGGAAGCCCCTCCCACTGTAATTGTACACATTACAACTGTGATGGATGTCATTTATAAATAGAAGTACACTGACACAATCATTATAGTCACTAGCTGTGGGTTTTGAACAGTGACATATGCAACCACAGAAGCTACATGATATTTTGGAGAATGCAACACACCACAGAAGGTCTTACTACAATTGTGATATATATATATATATATATATATATATATATATATATATATATATATATGTGTGTGTGTATTTGAAGGCATTGCATCATTTTATTGCTGCAAGGCATATGTGTGCATGTGATTTGGTTAAAACAGTGGTATGATCTGTGTCATAGTCACACAACATTGCATGATGCTATGTATACTCAAACACACGAGATGTATAATGTAGTTGTAACTGAGATGGTAGAATCCCAGTCATGCACAATGTATTGATAATCATGGATTCAAACCTAGGGCTTACAACAAGATACAGAACATTCTTGCAGATGAGAAGGCTTACTACTAGTATTACAAATGACAATTTTTATCAAATGGCATCATCATTGTTAAAGTATATGTCTATGCAAAATGGATCAAAATTCTTGTAAGAAAAATCAGCAGCTACATGTTCACCATAGATAGGTGGGTGACAACACAGTTACCTACATGTACATTCATAGGGGTCTATATTAAATCATCAAAAATTCAGTTCAGCGAATGGCATTTTTGGTGCTCTTACATTGAACATGACATTCATTGAACTATTCATACTGAGATTGCTGTACAGTGAAGATCAGTCAATTTGCCCTTTCCTCACTGTAGTGTGATCTTGGAGTTGGTATATATAATTAGCATGGGGTGTGGGGGCTCAGCCCCCCACAAGAGCGGAATTTGGTGAACTGCATTTCTGAAATGCCATTTGTCAATGAGGTTCTTCGATGATTTAATATAGGCTCCATTCATAGAGATAGTCACACAACAGAGTCTAAAGGAGTAATGGCAGGATTAGAACTGGCAACCTAACAAGCTATAAAGCATTGCATGATGCCGCCGAGATGTTCTTTTAAAACTCTGGTAGTGCACATTTATAGGCATGACATCATAATTGTTTAATAAGGTGATGTTTCTGATATAAAAGCAGGTGGTGAAGGGGTACAATAACACTGTACAGGTATTCATCACATATGTCTTTAAAATCTTTTCTAAATGGCACATGACAAAAACAAAAATAAAAGATCTCCCTCAAGGAACTAACTGTGTTGTAAACCACACAATGTAATACTCTCAAAAAAAAATTTCAGCACAGAAACATGACTGAGGCAACAACAAAACTACAATTCTTTAATTGGCAAAAAGCAGGTAAAATATAGGTAAGTGCTTTCACATTATTGAGAGTGTTTCTTCAGACCATGAAATCAAACTTTTCCAACCACTGTTAAATACAAAAGTCACTGTTACAATCATCCAATAAAATTATTACAAAGCTTTAAATCAAACATGTGTCATTAAGAACCATTAAAATCATTTAAATAAATCCGTAGCTTTAAGAACAGGTCTTTAAGAGACCTTCCCATTTATTCGTGTTGCAATCTAATTATCAAATGAAGCTCCCAACTTTCAGTGAAGTTCTTATAATCACTCATTCTCATACCTCTATTCACCCTCTCAATAATTTTAAACTTAAAGAAATGTGCGCTGTCAATTTCTAATACACGTTTAGCAAGCACACTTCCAGTGTCTGTAGTATATATGCAATAAATGTGCTCTCTTATACATTTTATCAGGGAGCGATTTGTTTCCCAGTATAAAAACATTCACATGAATGACATCTCGCAAGATATACTACATCTGTGATGTTACAGTCTGCCTGTACATTAAACCTAATTACCTCTCCTGTCAGTGGGTGAGTAAAGGTATCAGAACTATCAATATAAACACAAAAACTACATCTACTGCAACTTCGCATACCAGGTGTAACCCTATTTTAAGACTCACTGATGACAGCTTTTGTAACATAGCTGCCATTTTAAAAATTTCTTATTTTTTAAAAAAAAGTTCGGTCTGTCACCTACCAGTTCACTGATACATTCATCCATCAATAGGATGGGTCAATTGACTCTGATTATGTCACAGACCATACTAACATCACTAGTGTAATCTAAAGAGACAGGAACCTTACGTGAAGTGTGATGCTCCTTATAACAATCAAAATCAACATTGCCACTATCAGAGATCTTGCCCAAAGAATAATATGGTTGTGCCCTACCCTTTCTTAGAATCGATGCTTCATGACACATCTCATCAACCTCCTTACAATTGTAACCCCTGTCTAGAAAGTCATCCCTTAGGGCCTCAAGATTCCACTGAAACCCTGCCTCCGAGCTCTGGAAATTTGCGTCCCCTGTCCCTTAAAGATATTTCTGAAAATATATCCAGGGTGCATACTACTGCATTGTAACATGGCATTCCTCCTACAGGGTTTTCTATATAAATCAGTATTGAAAGTAAAGCCTAATCCCTTAGAAATACTAACAGCCAGGAAATCGATAGATTCCCAGGAATGATGATAGGTGAATCTTAAAAAAGAAGTAGTAGTGTTTTACAGAAGGTTCATAGATGATGTGTTTTTGTTGTCAGGTGGGACCCTTGAACACTTGAAATGTTTCACTGATTATCTATACACTACTACCTATTTATACAGAATTTTATAATAACTTTTTTTGGCCTAGTAGCCTGTTTATTCACAACCATACTATTCTTTGGACAGGGGCTCTGATAGTGACAATGTTGATTTTGATTGTTATAGGGAGCATCACACTTCATATAAGGTTCCTGTCTCTTTAGATTACACTAGTGATGCTAGTATGGTCTGTGACATAATCAGAGTCAATTGGCCCATCCTATTGATGGATGAACTATCAGTGAACTGGTAGGTGACAGGCCGAGCTTTTGTTTTTAAAAATAAGAAATCTTTAAAAAGGCAGCTATGTTGCAAGAGCTGTCATCAGTGAGTCTCAAGATAGGGTTACAACTGATATGCGAAGCTGCAATATTTATTTATTTATTTCCAGTTTGATGACCAGGGATGTCCACTGGGCTCAGATAGCCCATTTTCAGTGGAAGCCCGGGGAGAAAAGCTCCATGTTACAAAGTTTAGATACAGATACAATAAATATAGAAAAGAAGAACAATTTACAATTATGTTTCATGCTAGAGAGCAGGTGTAATTTCTTAGGTACATGTTACCTTTAGATACACACACAATATTATTAATGAACAATTTAGTTGCATTTCATGTTGGAGAGCAGGTGTAAATTCTTAGGTACATGGTACAAATTTGATATTTACAATATGTACATGTGTGTTTTAGCCTATATATCATAGCTAGAGAGGCTAGTAATCATAGCTGGAGAGGGGTTTAGAGGTGGAGAGAGAATTATAGGACTAGGTGGGGAGAATGCAGTTGCATTTTCTGTTAGAGTAAAGGTAGGAATGTAACTGAGATTTAAAGTTTTCAAAGTTTGCACAGGTCCTTAAAGATAGAGATAGCAATAGATACAGTTTTTGTGTTTACATTGATAGCTCTGATACCTTTACTCACCCACGGACAAGAGAGGTAATTAGGTTTAATGTACAGGCAGACTGTCACACTACAGATGTAATATATCTTGTGAGATGTCATTCCTGTGAATGTTTTTATGTTGGGAAAACAAATCGCTCCCTGATAGAATGTATAAGGCGCACATTTATTGCATGCATACTACAGACGCTAGAAGTGTGTTTGCTAAACATGTATTAGAATTTGACAGTGCACATTTCTTTAAGTTTGCAGTTATTGAGAGGCTGAATAGAGGTATGAGAATGGGCGATTATAAGAACTTCACTGAAAGTCGGGAACTTCATTAGATAATACACCAGGAATAAATGGGAATGTCTCTTTAAGACCTGTTCTGAAAGCTAGGAATTATTTAAATGGTTCTTAATGACATATATTTGATTTAAAGATTTGTGATAATTTTATTGGATGATTGTAACAGTGACTTTTGTATTTAACAGTTGTTGGAAAAGTTTGATTTCATGGTCTGATGAAGCACTCTCAGTAGTGTGAAAGTGCTTACCTATATTTTACCTGCTTTTTGCCAATTAAAGAACTGTAGTTTTATTTATCTTTGCCTCAGTCGTGTTTCTGTGCTGAAATGTTTTTGCAAACATGACAGAAACACACAGTCACTGGAGCTCATTACTACTGGATTTAAAACACCTACCATTCTAGTTACACAATTTACAGAACACAGTATCAACAGCCAGTGACACAGAAGAAATCATCTTACAAATGTATGGTAATGGATTTTTGAAAGAAAACACTTGTGCTGAGGCACTTGCATTATGTACTGTGCTTTGTAAATAGGTAGGGGTTATATTCTTATTGCAGCCAACTATGTGTGCATTCAACAATCTAGGGTATAGTGGTGAAGGTATTCACCTTATAGGCACAATGTGCATGGTTTCATTCTCACATGGGGTAATTGACTGGGCTTAGAATGGCCCAGAAGGGCAGTTAGCCTGGTACTGATTTATTTAAGGAGAGGTGTTGACATCAGGGTTAAGGTCTTTATCTCAGATATACAAGGTATCAGTGATTCTGATCTCTGGCTATTGGCTAGGCTTGAAAAGGGGGGAGGGTTTCTCATAATGGTTAAGGTCTTCACTTTATAGGCAAAAAGGTACAGATTTTGACCCTGATCTAGGGCTATTAGCTAGGCTTAAAATGACCATTCGGGGTAAGTAGGCTAGTATTCATCAATGAACCTATGTACCTAATCAATGTGTTTCGATAAATGCCTTTTGCCTTTTGCCTTTTGCCTGGGGATGCTAGAAATTTATAGGCTAGGCTTTTGCTAATGAAAAGATATATCCTAAGTGGAAGTGTACATAACGTGTTGTGATGGAGGCAACTGTACATGGCAAACACAGTCACATAATTTAAGCAGTGCTGGATTCAAACCACCTACTTATCTATTTGTATGGTCTAGAGAACACAGTATCAATTGTTAGCACAACAGCAGAATTCTGAAGTTGTGGGGGGGGCAAAATAATACTGTACAAGTATGCATTACAAATGTCTTTGAAACCTTTTCTATATGGCACATGACAGAAACACACAGTCACTGTAGTTAGTCACTATTGGATTCAAACAACCTACCTTTTGCACCGAATGCACTCTTGATAGGATGACCTCATCAGTGTGTTGCAAGGAAGATGTTTGTGTTAAAAGTGTGGAAGGAACCCTCTCTGAATGTAAATCTTTTTCCTGAGTGGGACTGAACACAGCACATAATTTATTGAAGCTTTAGTTACCTGACATTAGACTCACACACAGAGGTTCACCACTGTTGGATATAAACTACCTGCCTATCTTTTTCTACAAACCTGAGAGAAGTCACTGTCAACTGTAAGTGCCACAGCAGAAATCTGACTTCTACAGTGAGAGTATACAGTTTAGACATGGCGACCTCGTCAGTGTGTGTTGCAGGGAAGCTGTTTGTGTTAAAAGTGTGGGGGGAGCCCTTTCTCAAAATATACTTAACTTGACACTACAGGCATGCAAACATTGGATTTGAACCACCTACCTATTTATGAAAACAGAAAAACCAAGGGTTAACGTGTCCAGCAAAAATGTAATGCAGCTGCAATTCGCTCGCTGACAGAATGCGATGTTAAATTAATTTGAAGCAACAATGGTTCGGATTAATAGCGTTAGAACTTTTATTGTAAACAAGCACTTTCGGAGAGAATCGTATCTCTCCTTCCTCAGACAAAAGGTAAAATTCAAAACATACATTTGTGACCGCTTCCCCCTTAAATAGGGTGCCAATCAATCAATTAGCTAACCACCATTTTCATTCAATTTAATACCATATTAAGAACACTTAAAAACGTAATGTTTAAAAATCAACTTGCTCAATTTCCCCATCTTTGTTATTTACAAACAAACTGTTAAAACCGTACTTACATGGAAACCCCAACTCTCTCGTTTACCTATAATCAATGCTTATGTTTAGACAACACAGTGAGCATTTAAAAAATATAACCATAAACAATCCATAAGCACAAAATAATATGCTAAAACAAGCTGTGTGTGTTATTATGCCAACCAAACTGCACGTTCAGTTGTCATTTGGTTAGCCAAACCATGCTTGAAGCGTTTCAACTTTATTTCTCATACAACGCTCTTGTCCATGGTTTAATCTGACCGCTATTAACAACTACTAAATGTTTTAATGCTTAAATGAACAAGTATCCGTTGCTATATGTGTGCACTTAACCATGCTATGTTTAAATCCATATAAATTGTGTTTTGTTGTATTTAAACAATCTGGTCATGTTAAAAATATTAAAAATTAGTATTTATTATTAATCGTAATTAAAGTTCTATATGAGCAGCCTAGAAGACAAATTTATAATCATTTTACACAACTATAATGAAGTTAAAAAGTCAAAAAATAAAAAATCAAAAAATCAAAAACTTGTCAGAATTAATTCACTCATCGAAAATGATTCTTAAAATCACGGACATGTTAACCACTGTAAACGTGTTCTCCGTGTATCACAAACCTGCTAGGAGCTATGGTACAAGTGCAAAAAAGTGTATTTAAAAATGTGACAATATTTAAAACTAAGTAACATTATGTTACATCACACTATTGTTCCTTAAAATAAACCACTCTAAAAAATAATAATGCACTATATGGTCAACCTAATGTCCACAGGATGATGTCTTATCTCTTAAGGGTTAAGAGTTTTAAAATGCAGGTAAGCGAAATCGCTTCATTTAGACCTGGATATGTGTGCGCAGCTGTTCTCAGTTGCCATAACAATTCTTCTTTTTCTAACAATATTTGCCACGGACCTGAGTTAGGCTGAACCTTAATTTGCTTCAAAACAGCAAAATTAAAAATGTGGTCTTTGTTCTGAGTAATGTGGCAAGCCAGTGCGTTATTAATATCATTTTTAGAAATTGCATACAGATGTTCGTATACCCTTTTATGCAATGCCCTCTCAGTCTTTCATATATAGAAAGCTGGGCATTGTCTACAGCTTGCCACATAAACTACTGCTTTAGAAGAACAACTGAAATTTCCAGTCAACCTGTATTTCACGTTGTTTATTGTCACATGACTCCCCTCCTGTATGAATCTACATTGATTACAGAACCCACACTTAGTCATTCCTTTCACCCTATTGAAAGTAGTAGGTTTGTTCATTTCTAACAATGCTTTTAAATTAAATCCTTTTCTAAAGGTTATGTTAGGTGTTGCACCTAGCAATTGATGCAAGTGTGGGTCTTCACTTATGTTTCCCCAATTTTTCTGTAGGATATTCCTTATAAAGTGGTGGTCAATAGAGAATGTACACAAAAACCTAACTCCCATGTCAGGTTCATTGTTTCTTCTATCCTTCTTAACTAACGTGTTTTGATTGGCTAACCCAGTCAAACCATGTCCATTTAAAATGGGCCCAAAGTGCCCAGATTCTCTTTTAAACCTTACCTCAGATGTAATCTCCAAAATGAGTGAGTCGGGGTATCCCCTGTTAGTAAACATGCTGGTCAAATTACTACACTCATGGTGGAAGTCCTCATCTCTGGTTATCATACGTGCCGCCCTCACCATCTGCCCTTTAACTACCGCTCTTTTTTGATGGAGAGGGTGGCAACTACCAAAGTGGAGGAAACCATTGGAGTAGGTGGGCTTTCTGTAAATATTACTGGTAAACCTGGAAGCTTTAATGTCTTTGTTTAACTTTATATCCAAAAAACTAATTTCAGTGTCATTTACCTCAAATGTGAAATCTAAAAAATTAGTCCTAGTTTTAATATTATCTATAAATGGAACCACCATCTCCAGGGGGCCTTTCCATAAAATGAACATGTCGTCCTGGTACCTAGTGTACCAGGCGACATGCTCCTTAAATAACGGGTTACTAAACAGCAGTGTGTTTTCCCATTGTGCCATTACGCAATTGGCGAAGGAACCCCCACAAGGTGAGCCCATGGCTACACCAGAGGCTTGCCTGTAAACCAAATTGTCAAAACTGAAAAAATTATATTTTAACACTAATTCAAGTAAGGTCTCAATTGTGTAGATAGTGTTTTGCTCCACTTTTCTAGATTCAAGGAATTCCCTGACCCAATCTAAACCCAACTGCTGTGGGATAACAGTGTATAAATCTTTCACGTCCACAGTCAGAAAAGTCAGGTTAGGGTCAAAGGGTATCCTATTGATGTTCTCTAGAAAGCCCCATGAGTCCTTACAAATTTGGGTTTCCTTTTCTATATGTGGTTTTAAAACACTATCTACATACTTGGCACAGGCCACCAAAACAGACCCCCTACCGTCAACTATAGGTCTAAAAGGGGGGTCGTATATGGGTTTATGAATTTTGGGGGCTCCAAAAAAAAAAAGGGCATTCTGGGTGCTACCATGTTTAAATAGGAATGAATGTCTGTATCTATAAAATCCTCCAAGAACAGGTCTTTGAGTGTGGACCTAACCCTATTATGTGCTATGTTGACTTCGTTAATGCTTGTCACTTCATATGGACCATTGTTCAAATGAGTAGTAAGTTTGAAAAAGTAAATACCTATTTACACAGTCTAGAGAACAATATACCAATCACAAGCACCACAGGAGAAGTCTAACTTTATATGTGTGACAATGCACATTTCTAAGGATTAACATGTCAGTGTTTTGCAGAAAAGTTAGTGTGCAACACAGATTTCAGTAAAAAGACCTGTGTCTTTACATGTAGAAGTAACACCAATGTGCTGATGCCAAGTAATTACATAATGCTCACATAATTTATCTATCATGTCATTCATATACATTGCATTATTGTGAGTGATATGTACTGGTTTCTCAATATGTTGTTTTGTGAAACAGTGGATTGACAACCAAGCATTCATTAGTGTTCGGCTCAGGATGGCAGTATGTAAACAGTAATCATTTGTTATATGTGATTTTCACTTGTATTGTCTCATGAATGTACAATGTGTAGTGTAAATACAACTACAATGGTCAAAATATGACAGTACAGTGCTGAATACCATTGATAAAGTATGTGTAAAAAGGTTACACACTATTGTAGATCATTCCCTTTTTTAATTTCTCCAAGTCTTTTAAGTTTCTAATACCATGACGGGAATGGACCCCATTCCTTAGTCAAAGTACAATTGAAGTTCATGAAATTAGTATTGTTTCAATCTTTGATGTCAGCCAGTAGTGCTCGTCACAGCATCTGCAACATGCCCAGTAATGACTCTTTCTGCAGTTCTTATGGAGTTACATGTATTGGTAACATATCTAAATATGATTGTAAATTATTTTTTATAAGACTCATTGCTCCTACTACTATTGGAACTGTCTGGGTATCTTTTTTCCACATTGCTCTCATGTCTGCCTGCAAATCCTGATATTTTATGACTTTGTGTCTCTCTGTATGCAAGACACTGTAGTCACTGGGTGTGGCAATTTAAATGATCAATGCTACTCTTGTCTTCTTTTCTTGGACCACTATATCCAGTTTTCTAGTATCTATCTTTTGAACTGTTGGTGATGGATGATCCCATATGATGTAGACTTCTTCATTTTCTCAAATGCTTTGTGGCTCATGTTTCCAGTGTTTTTCAGCCACTTCAATACCTTAATGTTTGCACAATCCCCAGTGCAACAGTCTCGACACATTATTATGCCTTTCCGTATACAGTCCTTCTGCCATTAGTATGTCGCAACCAGCAATGAGGTGTGCAACTGTTTCCAATTCAGTTTTACAAAGCCTACATTTGTCTGTTTCTCCCACATGTTCAATGGACTTTGTAAACCAACCTGTACACAGCCCACTATCTTGGGCCACCAATATAAACCTTTCATCTCTTGGTTTGAATTTGCTTCTCCTTAACCATTCCTGTGTTCATTCCTGATCAACATGAGGTTCTTCCAGAAGTTTTCTATACTTGCAACTATATTTATGATTTTTCCACATATCTTGCCTTCTCATCTGATCCTTTACCTTATATTCTTTCTTTTGTTTTTTGGCACATTCAGTTGCTGCCTGATTTGTATCTACGTCTGGTTTGATTTCCATTCCTGCTTGATGCCAATAAGCTTCTGCTAGATTAAGCAGAAAAGTCATCTTAAATTTATTCTCCTCATGTTTCAAAACATTCACTGTGTTTGGGTCTTGTGAGGTCAGCAGATATGTGTGGAGTCCCACGACTGTAGATCTATACATATCAATTTCAAGGAGGCTCATCCCTCCTTTGGAATGGGGAATATATAATCTTGGTATGCACTGCTTTTTATAAATCATTTGGTGAGCGTGAAGCATCTTTCTTGTTTTCCTATCTAATCTATCCAACACGTTTTGGGGCCAGTCAATCACTCCAAAACTGTAGGTTAGGACAGGAAGAGCAAATTGGTTTATAGATTGGATTTTGATTCCTAGATGTCAGCGCTGTTTTCAGGATTAATTTAAATGTTCTGAAGTATTCCTTAGTAAGTTTTATTCACATTTGTTCATGTTTTGTTGTTGATCCTTCAATTCCCAAATATTTATACACTCTTTCTTCCTCAAGTTCTTTTATATCACATTTTTCTACCAAATTGATGTTTTTCTGCCATTGCAGGTTTCCTGCTTTAAAGGTTGCTCTTTCACATTTATCAAGACCAAATTACATTCTTATATTGTCTGAAAAAGTTTTGACAACTTGCAGTTGTGCTTTCAGTTCCTCATCTGATGATACAGTTTTAATTCATTGACAAAGAGAAAATGAGAAGTCTTTACACTTTATTTCCTAGGAGCCAGATTATAGCTATGGCCTAAGCTGTTGAGTAAACAGCTTAATGGATTAAGGGCAAGACAGAATAGTAACGGTGACAGAGAATCACCCTGGAATATTCCCTTTGATTTTTTTTTATCCCTGGGATAATAATTTGTCTTTTATCATGGCTTAATTGCAAAGTGGTCTGCCACTGTTTCACGGTCACTGTAATGTAATCGATCAGTGTGGGGTATATCTTATACATTTTTAAGCACTCTTTTATCCATGAATGAGGGATACTATCAAATGCTTTTTTGTAGTCAACCCATTCCATGCTTAGATTCCCCTTTTTACAGTTCTCCACTATGACTTTATTTAATAACAAATGATCCATTGTTCCATATGACTTTCTTTTATTGCCCTTTTGTTCTACTGCCATAATTAAGTTTTCTTCTAAATGACTATAAACTCTGTCAGCATCAGTTCCCATGTATAGTTTATATGTCATCAGAAGGCAAGTTATTGGTCTATGATTTTTAGGGTAGCTTGCAGGTTCACTCTTAAGTAGGAACATTGTTTTTCCTGTTGTTAGGTTGGTGTCTGTTCTGGGTGCGCATATAAATAGTTCTTACTCCTGGCTGAATCTTCTTTCAAAGATGTTAATACTTTTAACCAGAAGTTAGATATTGCACCTGGGCCTGAAGTTTTCCAATTAGAAGCTTTTCTTAACTTTGTTTCAATCACTCTAGCTGTTACTTCATCCCATTTCATATCCAGTACCTTTAAACTTCTTATTCATTCTTTTACTTCTTCTATCTATGTAGCATCTTTGTTACGTTCCACAGGGTCTTCATAGATACTCCTCCAAAATATATCTATTTCTTCTTTTTTTTGGTGGTCTTTCAATTCCTTTTACCTTATTTCCCAGTTCTCTATAAAACCTTTTTGGCTCATCAATAAATTGCTCATTTTGCACTTTTCCTTTATATTTTTCTGTGTATCCTCTAAGTTTTTCCACCTGTGCTGAAATTTTTAATTTTTTATTTCAGATAATGCATGATAGATCCTGGTCTGTTCTAATGCTGTGCATTGCTTTTATCACATCTATCTTTCTTAGTATTTTTGTTGATCTATTCCCTCTTCTATAGTCTTCTAACAGTGACACTTCTTGTCTTAATTGCATTACAGTTTTCTCTATTCGAAATTTCCATGATGGTATTCGATTTCTTCCCTTCCTTTCTCTCACTACCCTGTGTTCTTGTGGTAGAACTTTATCAGGTATTAATTTAGCTGCACAGTAATATATCCTGTTTACTTCTGTTATATCACATGGATCTCTATGAACAGTCCTAATTACTGTGTTCATTTGTTTTATCAGATGTCTGACTTTTTGGGTTTTATTAACCTTCTGCAGTCTATTTCTTTCATTGATCTTTATATATCTGTCCATGTCTAGTAAATCAAGCAATTCTTCTCTTAGCTCATTTTCTTCCAAACTGTGCACACATCCCTTGTTTTCCATTTCCTGCGGGCATTCTGTAGAAGGTTCTATAGCATCTGCCTATGATGCATTCTCATCAGTTTCAACCTGTGCCATCCCTTGCTCTATCATATGGGAACTCATCGGCCTATCACTCCTCAACATTGACTGCATCAGTGTTTCCACAGTTTCCTGTTCCTTCCCATGCTGTCTAGCTTCAAGTGAATGTTTATACTGCTTTCTTGTGGAAAGCTCCAAATTATCTTCATATGTCACCTGACCAATTGCTTCTTGTTCCACAGGTTTCCCCTTAATTTGGATATCCATTACTCTATCCTGTTATAGTGTTTTCTGAATTAGATTTTTACACTAAATCCTTCACTTTCCAGGTATTCCATAATCTCAGTTTCTATTTCTTTAATTTCTCCATAACTAATCTGCTTTTCTGCTTTTCCTTTTTGTCTTTTTACTTTTTGTATCGTAAAGTTTTCCATATCTGGATTCCTTTGCCTGTATTTCTCTTCAAATATCTTTAGTGCTGCTCTTTTTGTATTGGTTAGTTTTGCTTTCCACTTTGAATAAGTATTACACCATATTAAATCTCTTTTTCTTTCCCATGTCCATATTTCTTCTTCAGATGTTTCCTGATCTTCCTGTTTCTCCATGCATTGGGGACGCACTCCATCTTGCTGTGATGTAACCTGTTTTAGACCTCTACATCACAACATTCACTTTGCAGGCACTCCATAACTTCAGCTTCTATTTTAACTTCTGCTTTACTGATCTTCTTTTCTACATTCCATCTTTGTGTAAGTGTTGAAATGCAGACATAAATTTACCAAATGATGTGTACAAGCAACATCACACCAAAATCCACATATGTTCTGGACTACACACCATTAATACTTCGTAGGTACTAGGCATGCAGTCCTGAAGACCTTTTTGGAGCCTAGGCCAAATTCCTAATTGATCCAAAGCACTGTCTCAATAAATGACTTGTTAATGTCACACAGTGCATAAATGAAGGTAGAAATATTCAAACCCTACATGCTTACCTCAGGAAGCTGCTCATTCACAAGTTGGAGCTTTAGTCCTCTGTGCTAACTGCCAGTTACAGAAGTTAAACAGTCCAGTCACGTAATAAAAAAAAATGACTCCATGAAGCACAATGTGGACAAGCTCATTTGCATGGCTGATGGCAAAGTATTAATGTATGACTAATCATATATTGAGGTGGCAACCTCTTTGCAAATATGGAGTATACACATACAAACCCTTAAGAATCTGACAAAATCCAGAACAGATATGTGATATGTTAATGTTTCATGTGCTGTGATTTGGAACACGAAGGGGCAGGAGAGTGGAAACATGATGAGGACATAAGGAGGATAGTGCTGGATTAATAACCTATGCAGTGCACAGTTACAAACATACTATTAATAGGGAAAAACATTACATAATTGTATGCCATACTTATGGATTTGAACCTTTGACAGAATAAAATAAAAGTGCACAGACTGAATTATTGGATGATCTCATCTCACCACAAAGGAAGTTATACTTTCTTAAGTTAAAATCACACATTTGAAAAGCAATGGAAAATGTAGGCATCAGGCTTCATTACGGTGATGACAACTGTAACACACCATAAGGTGTATATTACATCCAGCAGTCTAATAAATATGTTACAGTAAATGTCTCACAATACTTGATGTATCAGTATGTATCTATAAAGTGCAGTGGGGCTAAGCACATTTGTGTGATGTGAGCCATGCTAGTGTAGTTAAAATTAAAATCTTCAGCTTTTGGCATAAGATGTGAAACATCATTTAATAGCAGTAAGCATTAGTGCATGAGTCCAAGCTCTGCACAAAAGCTGAGGACAAAATAATGGGACAGAGAGATTGGAAGACAGAGATAGAGACAGAGGAAGAGTTTTACTTATGGGCCATTTTTGCACACATATGTATTGTGCAACTATTATGTTTTTCATCATAATTATTGTGGTATGATCTATACAAGAAAGGGTTCACAATAGGGAGCAAGCAGGTTAATACAGCAGCAGGATATGATGTGTTATTGAAAGCTGTAGCCAACAGTTATACACAAAATTGTCATATAATACACATTTAACTCATTCACTCCAATGGAGCACAGGACGTTTGCACTCCAACTTCCAATGGGCAGAGCCTAAGCCTTTTGACTGAATCAAATTATGTCAACATTTCAAACAAATGTTCATATCTCTGGAACAATATGGGTTATAAAAGAAGCATAAACAGCAAACTCTTCAGCAGAAACTTTTTTATAGTAGTAGTAGTATTCTTTAGGTTCTAGGCCTTAAACTGAATTTTATAAGTGACTGTAAACACAGTAACTATTATGTTTGTAATGTTTTGTAAACAGCTTACAATATCTCAGCAACCACTCAAGTTACACACATAATGTCAGCAGCATTTTATTAATCTAGCTGAGGGCTTTCATATGAGGCTAAGGAGGTCTGTCTGTGTTACATGGTTCTTAAAATATTTAGAAAAATGTAAAAATTATATCTACTCTGACACTGATGCACTGACCCAATAATCAAGGAGCCTCCATCCTCACCACTAGCACCAGTGAGGGGCATGTACATTGGGAAGGATAACAAGTATACACACAGTAAAGTACAATTTTCCTTAAGATCACACAGAGATCACAGTCAGTCTGGGGCTGGTTTCTCCCTTTCTCTCCATATCCCCAATAAGACTCCCCACTGGCACAGCTATAGGGTACAGA
The DNA here is from genome assembly GCF_019279795.1 of Protopterus annectens. Lineage (NCBI taxonomy): Eukaryota > Metazoa > Chordata > Ceratodontiformes > Protopteridae > Protopterus > Protopterus annectens. Next base: position 106,225,864 of record NC_056730.1, read on the forward strand.
TCTCAGCCTAGTGGTCAAGCCAAAACCTCCAGCACCCTCTCTGTCCAACCAATGGTTTGTGTCTCTGCCCAAGTAGGTGACATGCACACTTTGAGATATGAGTTATATACAACCACACAGACACTCCTGGGAAAGGCTGGCATAAGTCCTCCAGCTATGCCTCTTTCTCTCCAGACTATAAGGTAGAAATCACTGCCACCAACCACTAATATCAGCTACCACAAGGCCCTTCCCAAAGGGTGACCAATTTCACCGTGCAATATTACTGTTATCCAAATAGTAAGTGTGACCCAGGGCTAAAGCTATTGGAGTGGCTTGGACAGTATCACCAGATACATGCAATGTACTCTAAGAGCTTAAATTACCTTTACACAAAACAACCACAGTTAAAAGGTTTAAAGATATTGTCAAATAAATTGTTAAAATCAGACTGTAAAAATTATTAGGCTTTTCAAAATGACAGTCAATAACACAGGATGCTCAGGTTCAAACAATGTTTCTTTACTAATGTACATTAGGAGGCAAAAAACTATACAAAACAAGTATAGAGTTTTGACTGACTCTATACAGGAAATACCTTCAATTATATACCATTTGCAATCAGCTTTTTCCCACCTTATTGACGTGGTCAGTCACAGGGCATTTATATCACTATAGTCCACAATATTTCATTCATAAGAAGATGCTGAGGTAATGCTTTTTAAAAACTTTCCCATGAGAATAACACAGCCTTGCAAGGCACCTGGTTAATTACAATGTCTTCCTGTAGATGTTGCTTCTTCCAAGGTTTTAGATTAGTTCGCATACAATAGTCAGTTCATCTCTTAATACGTTCCTTTGTCTCTCTGGTAAGCAGCTGCACTCTATCTTTGGTAGTGTTCACAAGGCCATCCTTCTCGGTGGAAGGAAGAAAGATATACATGCATACATATTTATTTCTCTCTAACCCAGCAGATAATAATTGCTGAAAGACATAAGCCTGCTGAGCTGGCTACTGCCAGGGTCAGAGGTTAACCACACTGCAGCTAAGTTTCAAGCAATTACATGCAAGATCATTTCTACTGCCATATTGTTAAATAGAATCAAATGCATTACATATTATACTGTTTCTAAACTTTGCACTACATATATGTTTAAGTACATATTTTTCTAACAGTTTATATATGTTTAAGTACATATTTTTCTAACATTCTCCCTCCTTTTAATGCTTTTTATTCTATTCAGAAACATAAACAACATTATTTCATTCCCTAGTCTTTTCCTCTCTGGAACTTTCAACTAGGCAAGTCATTTGTTTTATATTTCAGAAAGAATTTCATTTGGTATCAACAGATTCAACTCCAGGTCTTGATACATAGTCTCGGTTACAGATACATCAACGAAATCCCTAACTAATCTTTTCACACAAGGTATTCCGCAACAAACACATGCTCCCAATATGAGCAGAACTACACAAATAGCTATCAAAATATTCATTAGGATTGAACCCCACCCCCCAAAAAGATTCTGGAAAAAGTTCGTCAGTGGGTTTGGGCCTGGTTCCGCCATTGCTGATACTTGCTGAATTACCTCTAGGTGGTCATTGATTTCATACTCATTATCTGGGATATACGCACAGCATTCTTCTTTGATAAGTGCGCACGTACCACCTCTCGCCGCTAGGGTGAAGTCAAGAGCCATTCGGTTTTGTAGTACAACAGTTCTCATTGCATTCAGTTCATCAGTCACAAGTTCGAGAGCAGAAAAAGTCGCATTGCTCATTACTTCGAGAAGTTTTGACAATTTCCTCAGTTCCCAGATCGATTTGACTGCTCCATAGGCTGGGATTATTCCAGCCCAGGATATAACACTGTCACTCAAGTCCATATGAGTCAATTTTTCTTTATCTTTTACGGATGAATGATCTTAACAATCAGCTTCGATTTTACCCACTGGATTAGCAGGTTTCTTGACTGAGTTCCCAGTTCTCTGAGCTATATCTCTTACATTCCGTATCTTACCCAGAGGCAATTCTGCAGTATGTCTTATTGCTGGAACCAGATAACCCAAAAAACAACTGCCGGACCAATTCTCAGGTAACCACTTATATGCTTTTTTCCCCACAAACAAAATAACAATTTTCTACTTTAGTACTGATGCGGGTTAACTTTGAATGAAACATTTTCCTGTCTATAACAGACAACTGTTTATACAATTCAGGATTTTTCTGTACATCTTTCAATGTTGTTTTCATTAAGCTTAAATACGAATCATAATTCATGCAACAACTAATACTCTGATCTTTTGCTTTTATATAGCACTTATAAGACACAGTTATATTACAATTACTCCAACCAACTTGGAGCGTATCATTTTTGTAAAAACAAACAATTCCCTTTTGTGTAACAGGTAAGTACAGTGCCACTTTGTCCTGTGATCTCACAGAACCTGTATTAAAAAGTAAATTTTCCCAAGTCTCATTTATCCCCAAGGGGACAGCGGACATCAAAAGTCCTCCATATGCTGTAGGTATGGCTGTACAAACCCAACAATTTGAAATGTTCATAGTCTCTACATACACACGTTTCATAGCTAGGTACGTGTTAAAGTTTGGATGCCAATCTGTGGCCAGTCCATCACGTTTCGTTATTTTTATCTGTGTAGTTATTTGCAGAAAAAACCCCAGCAAAAGAAAAGTCACCACCAACATGGTTAATAAGTGTATGATCAGTAGGACAGTAAACCAATGTCTTTGGGGTTGCTTTGTACTTTTATACACTCTGCCCCTGGTCATTCTGTTTCTGTGATATATTAGCTACAAAATGTTTGTCTAACTGGAAATTTTTTACCGGCTTGCAGTGGGTCAGGTGAACCCAGGACGACCTCTCCGCAACCTTTACTGCAGTAGGTGTTGCCAACAGTACTTGGTACGGACCTTCCCACTTAGGACTTGTCCAGTTTTTCTTCTTGATGACTTTTAACCACACCCAGGATCCTGGGGCTAGCACTGCGTCCGGCTTCGTCTGTTCTTTATCTGAAAAAGAGTTTAACTGCAAAACAGTCTTATTGATTAACAATCTCTTCATATAACTGGCTAATGAGCCATCGACCTCCAGCTCTGCAGGCATAAGAGCTTTCCACTGTGGCACATAATATGCCCTTCCAAATACTACTTCAAAGGGGGTCAAGCCCTTTACATTTGGAACTGTTCTCATGCTCAGCAATGCTAGAGGTAAACAGCAAATCCAATTCTTCTGAGTCTCACTCATCAACTTCCTTAACTTGTTTTTCAAAATCCCATTGTACCTCTCCACCAGTCCTGCTGACTGTGGGTGGTAAGCACAGTGATTCCTCAAGGAAATCCCAAAAAATCTCCCAAGTTGCTGAATTGTCTGATTGACAAAATGTGTCCCATTGTCACTATAGATTCTTTCCGGTATGCCAAATCTAGGAATTATTTCCTTTACTAGGGCCTTTGCCACTGTTGCTGCATCCAGATTCCTGGTTGGAAAAGCTTCTACCCATTTTGAAAACATATCTATGATCACTAAACAGTATTTCTTTCCTTTACATTTATTCAACTCTATGAAGTCCATACAAATAGTATGGAACGGATATGGTGGTGTAGGGAAACTCCCTTGCTTCGGTTTGAATGCTCCCTGTGCATGATGTTTACTGCAAATATGACATGCTGCACAAACTTTTTGTGTGTAGTTCGTAAATCCATATGTCTGGAATATTCTGTTAACTAACTGTACCATCCCCCCTGTTGAGACATGGCTCTGCCCATGGCTCAACAAAGCCGCATATCTAAATAAATTAGATGGTAATATTGGCTTTTTCTCTTTGGAGATGTACAAACCGTCTTCAAGGATTGCTCCTCGTCTTACCCACTTCTGTTTTTCTGCTTTTGTAGTTAATGTTTGCATTGTTTTTAACATTTCTAAATCTAAAATCTCAGAGGGTTGTAATTCCTCATTCAAAAGTAAAGTTTCTGAGTCTGAGGCTGCTTGCTTTGCAGCTGCATCAGCTCGTGCATTACCTTTTGAAATCTTATCCTGTTGCTTTGTATGAGCTGCACATTTACAAATAGCTACTTTAGTAGGTAACTGAATGGAATCTAATAAATTCAAGATTAGTTGCGCATGATTAATCGGTTTACCAGTGGATGTTATCATTCCTCTATTCTTCCACTGTTGCGCAAAAACATGCACTGTGGAGAAAGCATACTGACTATCAGTATATATGTTCACACATCTGTCTTTTGCTAGAGTGCAAGCTCGTGTTAAAGCTATCAATTTTGCTGCTTGAGCAGACAAGTTAGGCTGCAGGGGTTGGGCTTCTACAATCCCAACATCAGTAACTACTGCATAACCTACTAGGTTCTTTCCTGTAGGACCCTTCCTACATGATCCGTCCACATAAAATGTCACCTCTGCATCAGCTAAGGGTATATCAGTAAGATCCTGTCTGGGTAAAGTTATTTGCTCCATTTCCTGTAGGCAACTATGTGGTGTGCCATCCACAGGAGTCGGAAGTAACGTTGATGGATTTAATGTCGTACAACGTTCAATCACCATATGAGGTTGACTCAGCAGTATGGTCATACAAGAAACATGTCTAGCCGGAGACAAAAATGCAATTTTCTCTTGCAGTAAAATTATTGCAACTGCATGAGGCACCCTCAAAGTGAGAGGGTGGAATAATACCATTGAGGCCGAAGCCTGTACTGCCATGGCAGCTGCAACAACTGCCTGTACACAATGTGGCAACGACCGTGCCACTGGGTCTAACTGTGATGAATAGTAAGCTATGGGGCGTTGCTTACTTCCATGCTGTTGCGTCAAGACTGACATCATATATCCCTGCTTACAATCCACAGTCTGAAAAAAATCTCTTATGGTAATTCGGGAGCCCCAAAACTGATGATGAAGCTATCAATCGTTTTAGCCTGCAGAAGGCTGCTTCTGCCACTGGAGTCCAATGTAATATATCTTGTGCTGCCATAGGTGTTTTAAATATTAAATCAGCCAATGGAGCCGACTCCAAAGCATAGTTTGGTATCCAACTTCGACAAAAATTAGTTGTCCCCAGGAAGGACATCATTTCCTTCTTGGTAGTTGGCTTAGGTGCTTGTAAAATTGCTGCCTTTTTATCTTCATCTAATGTTCTACCCCCCTTGGATATCACATATCCCAGGTACTTGACCTGTGTTTTCCAAAGTTGCAATTTATGCTTGTTTACTTTATGTCCCTGTTCTGCTAAAAACCTCAATAATGCTATCGTATCTTCCCTACATTGCTGCTGGGTAGGGGCCGCAAGCAGGATGTCATCCACATAAAGTAGAACTTGACTGCCCCCTGGTGGAGTAAATCCCGCCAGGTTGCTAGCCATCTCCTGTGCGAATATTGTTGGACTTTCACAATATCCCTGTGGTAGTCGAGTATAGGTGTATCTGTTACCCTGAAATGTAAAAGCAAACCAATATTGACTATCTGGATGTATAGGTATTGAAAAGAAAGCATTGCTTATATCTACCACGGAAAAATACTTCTGTTGTGGCTTTAAATCATTCAACAAGGTGTGCGGATCTGGCACCGTAGGTGCCCTAGGTATTATTGCATTATTTACAGCTTGTAAATCCTGTACCATCCGCCATTCCCCGTTTGCTTTTCTAACAGGAAATAGAGGGGTATTACATGGTGAATTCAAAGATTCTACCAGTACTCCTTTCTTAAGTAATGCTGCTATTATAGGCTTAATTCCCTGCTCTGCATCTTTTCTCAAAGGGTATTGTTTCTTCTGTGGTCTAAATGCTGACTTCGGTGTGATAGTTACTGGACCTGCTGTCCGAATAAGCCCTACATCTGATTTCCCTGTTGACCAAAGAGTGCTTGGTATATCACACAAAGCTTTTTCTTCTTCTTCTAGTAAGAACATCAATCAGCTGTCCTCACTTTGTTGTAAGTGTACAGCTGGATGTGCTTGCGTTAACCAATTCAGTGTTTGCTTTTGTATTTCTTGTTCTGACAACTCTAAGTCAGTTTGCCTTTCCCATCTTGTCACTTTTTCACCTAGGTCTACCCATCTGGCATTCTTATGTTTGGTTAAACTGACATGTGGTAGCCAGTTGGACTTATACAGTCCCGTGAATTCCTGAGGTAATGAACAACTCACCACACTATTACCCTCAGTATCCCAGTACAGGGTTCGTAATACTAACCTATTTGCAGGATTTTTGAACAATTTTTCCTCATATTCCTTATCAGGTCCTGGTGTACTACAATAGTACAGAGTACAATGTAACAAATGCTGTTGATCGATGTGAAGGGAGGATACCTTACTGATGGCTATGTTCATCAGTTCTTCGGTCACTGCCCCTGGACCAGTCGTAACTAGGTCCTGGCTGTACCAATAGTAGGCTTCACCCTCCGATCGCATCACAAAAGTATCCATTTGTCTTTGTGCCTCCATACCCTTCATGGTAGGAACTACTGCTATGCCAAAAAGCTGCATAAGGTCTCTTCCTAGTAAATTCACTGGACATTTGGCAGAAAGTACTATCTTACTTCTCTGGGTCATACCTGAAACAGGGTCAGTTATTGCTATATCATGGGAAAGTGGTTCCCTGTATAGCTGTCCGTTTGCTGCTTTCACTAATATGTAATCAGGTGATTCAGAGTGTTCCGGTAACTTTGAAGGATGTATCAAAGTCCGCGATGCTCCTGAATCACACAAAAATCTCACTTCCCTCCCCTCCACCAGAAGTGTAACCTCCGGTTTCGTGTCCGCCAAATAGAGCTCCAAGCTCAATAAGGCTAAATCTAAAACTTCACTTTCCTCATCATCTACTTGCACTTCCTCTATTCCTACTACTGTGTTTACATTTTCTCCCTGCCCATTACTCTCTCCTGATGACTGTTGAACGTTATGACTATCATATAGTCAATCCTCATCACTCCTATCCTTCCCTTCTGTAGTCGTTTTTTTATTCGATTTGCAATCCCTTGCTAAATGTCCCTTCTTCCCGCACTTGAAGCACTCACCTTTTCTCTTTCTTTCCTCAAAAACCTCTGAGTCTCTGTCAGAGCGCTTATTGCTCTGAGCGTTTCTTCTACCCTTTTTACCTGACTGCACTACAAAGACTTCTGCTCCATCTTCAGCTGTGAAGACCTGCGTCTTCTTTTTCTTCTTACTGTTAAAGTGTCTTTCAGCATGCCTAGCATACTCCAGTAAGGCTTGTAGCCTACTCGTTCGATGATCTATCATATGCTTTGTAATAAAGCTACTGATAGGGGCAATGCAACCTTTTAAAAATGCATTTTTCAATTGTTGTTTATATGAGCTATTATTTTTCTGATTTTCGGGAATAGGCATACCACTATGGTTATTAAAACATTCTAATAATCTACCAAAGTACCCATCCACAGTTTCATTATCCTGTTGTATGCACTGATTAATACAGGTCCAATCTGCTCTAGGTTTCCATTTTTCAGTAATTCGGTCCGTAAGACCCTTTAACCTAGTGTCTAACTCTGCGTCATTATGTAGGAGGGGTTTAAGTTGCGCGTCACGCGCACTCCAGGTGCCACAAACCATGTGCCAGTCTGGGCCTATAATTTGTCTAATAACTTTCTCCACTTCTTCCCCATTTAAGTGGTAACTCAATCGCATACCTTGTAAATCTTGTATAAACTTTTTATGATTAATTTTCGGATGGGGAATCCCCTCTGTAGCCTTCCGGATATCTTCCGGTGTCCATGGTCTATACACTAAGAGGGTTGGGTCCTGGCCTTCCTGTCCTGCCTGAGGGTTCGGTACTTCAATTAATGGACAGATTTCCTCACCCTCTTCTAGTGAATCCCTCACTTGAGTGTCCCTAAGTGTTTTACGTGTTCAGGATCTAGTCTCAATAGGTTCTCTTATAAATGGTTGTTTAAATGCCCCTGTTGCCTCAGGATAACGTGGGGGGGGACTGGCCTGTCCTCCCGCTTCATATCCTGGGTAAAGTATCGGTGGTGGCGGAGGGGGAGGGGCTGTCGCTACTACTGTATTATTATCTTCTTTATTTAAGAATAATGCTTTTGCATTTTTAACCTTTTGTTCCCTTCGGTTTACTTCCTCAATCCACCTGTGTGCTTGAGGAATACCCAACTGTCGCTGTTTTTTCACCTGACCTTCTGCGTCAGATTTTAACTGTTTCAAAAGTTTCACTAACGAAATTTTGTCTAATTTACCATCAAATTCATATTTATTAACCCATTTTGCAAAATATCTCACATTATCTGCTCTCTGCAATTGCATATATTTCGCATCATCCGTCAAAGGCGGATCTCGTGATCTTTTAGTGCACTGATTTCCCATGTCTTAAAAAGACTGTTACGTAACCCTTCTCTTGTACCACATGGTATCTTCTTCCCTGTATCCACAGTAGTGTCTAGAATGACTGTTTACTTTGCTTTGTTTTTTTCCCTGATCTATGACCAAACGTACAGTACTTCAATACGTTCTCGTCCTGCTATCATAAATCTCAATAACAGTACAGTGTAACCTGGTCCCTGATCTAAAACAAAGACAAAGAGGGAAACTTTCCTTACCTGAGCCTCCCATTTATGACTGCACGTTTTCTTCTTGGGATCCAGTTTTCTGCTTTTCAGCCACAGATCAGAAAGTGGACAGCCTCTTTACACACAACAATTCAGTCGGAGGTCTTTTCACTCCAGAAGAACCATTTGTTTTGGCAGCTTCTCCTGCGCAGATTTATTACCACCCATGCACTCTGACCTGCAGCTTACCAAGGGAATTCCGGTCCGAAGGACCAAAATGTCAAATAAATTGTTAAAATCAGACTGTAAAAATTATTAGGCTTTTCAAAATGACAGTCAATAACACAGGATGCTCAGGTTCAAACAATGTTTCTTTACTAATGTACATTAGGAGGCAAAAAACTATACAAAACAAGTATAGAGTTTTGACTGACTCTATACAGGAAATACCTTCAATTATATACCATTTGCAATCAGCTTTTGCCCACCTTACTGACGTGGTCAGTCACAGGGCATTTACATCACTATAGTCCACAATATTTCATTCATAAGAAGATGCTGAGGTAATGCTTTTTAAAAACTTTCCCATGAGAATAACACAGCCTTGCAAGGCACCTGGTTAATTACAATGTCTTCCTGTAGATGTTGCTTCTTCCAAGGTTTTAGATTAGTTCGCATACAATAGTCAGTTCATCTCTTAATACGTTCCTTTGTCTCTCTGGTAAGCAGCTGCACTCTATCTTTGGTATGTTCACAAGGCCATCCTTCTCGGTGGAAGGAAGAAAGATATACATGCATACATATTTATTTCTCTCTAACCCAGCAGATAATAATTGCTGAAAGACATAAGCCTGCTGAGCTGGCTACTGCCAGGGTCAGAGGTTAACCACACTGCAGCTAAGTTTCAAGCAATTACATGCAAGATCATTTCTACTGCCATATTGTTAAATAGAATCAAATGCATTACATATTATACTGTTTCTAAACTTTGCACTACATATATGTTTAAGTACATATTTTTCTAACAGTTTATATATGTTTAAGTACATATTTTTCTGACAGATATTTAATAATAAATAATAAAAACACAAGACAAATTTTATTACTTCAACACAATGACATTATAGAGTTTAGAAATCACAGGAAAATGCTTTAATGTAATACTGTAGAATAGCCTGACATAAATATAGAAAACATCTCTAGACTAAGCTGGCTATTTCTATCTATCCCTAAGAGAAATCACTGTTCTAAATAAATATCTTACTTACAAAGCAAGCAAGTGCTGGTGAGTGGATGTTCTTCAGACAAAGTACAAAATGCTCTCCTTTCTTTCTGTCCCTAAATTGATAACACAGTACTGCTGAGTCATTTCAGATTACATCATTCTTAACAGTTCTGATTTAGTTTCCCAGGCTAACAGAAACTCAAAATTTACATTTCTTTTCGTAATCTGCACCTACAGGAAGCCACAGCAATAGAAGGCATTTTACATGTAAAATCTAGTAATTAACTCCTGTCCTAAGACAACAGAAAGAATTCCTTAGTCCAGACAACCTGTCTCCGAGCTTGAGATCAAATAGTCACAAAATGCTTCACTTAACAGCTTTATTCCAGCTGGGTGCACTGTGGTTGCATTTTTAAGCTCAGTGCAACATATAGTTTAATCATAACATATAGTTATATTTATATTTGTAAAGCAAGACTGTGGATTACATTACTATTTAAAATGACATAGACTTATTTACAAAATTATATCTAGCTAGGCTGGCAGCCTTCACATCTACATAAATTAATATCATAAAAACAACAGTTTATATCTCTTTACCTGAATGAGACAGAGGTCAAAGATTAATGCAGTTGAGTTTGCCATTGTGTAAGCTTTAAGGTGAAATATTTTAAAACTCTGTAGATAGCATGGTTTTGGAATTGTTAATGCAAATATGAACAAGCAATATTTGATGCCTAGAGACGTCTGTAGGAGGTAACTGCAGATGCACCTGGAGGCTTACTGAGATGTAATAGCACTTTCACATACTTCTGGATTTGAACCTTCACAATATACAATAAGCAATCTAAAGACCTGAGTGTTAACTCAGCTCACCACATATGAAGTCCCACTTTTCAAATGTAAAATCTGACAACAGATTGAATCAAATGAGAATGTATGTATAAATCTTCACTGTAGTCATGAAAATTGTAAAATCCTAAAAGTCGTACATTACACTCTGTAGCCTAATAAATATCAGCTTGTCTTGACATAGCACAGTGAATCTAAGCACAGTAGCACATAGGGCATCAGACTAATGTGTCTGAAGCCAAAAACTCTAATGATTTTGCCATCAACTGGGTACTGCCATTTCCCATAAGTTGTGGTGTTCAGCACCAGGCATTGTGCAAACTCTGAGGTGTAAGACCTAAAAGACAGAAGGAGTGGGAAGAGGGAGATTTGTTTATGGGACATTTCTATACATCTTTGTTTTGTGCTTCTCTTAGGATAGTCATTATGATTATTCTGTCAGACTCTGTATGTACATAACAAAGGCAAAAAATACTGTGTGACAAAAGCGAAAATGTAGGGACAAGGTTTAAATACTGCCCCTATAAACTTACATATTTGCTAGAATAATGCATTTTCTAACCTACATACAATCTGAAAATGAAATGTATGGCATTACATAATGAATTTAGTTATCACTGATTTGCCAAAAATTCACATATGTTGTGATGAGCACACCATAAATTCAGATGGAGAAAGGTGGACATTCTTTGAAATCTATACACTAGAGATCAACACAACAGTAGAACCACAGAGGATGCTTCACGAAGAACGATGAAATAACCACTTTTAATACTAATAATATGAATGACTTAGCACTTTCACCAGTACAACTGGTTTCTTCAGAGTCGTTTGATACTTCACATTGCCATGAATTTATTGCACTTAACCCACAGCCATAGGTTAAAATCAAAATACCCCACCCAATAAAAACATCAAACTACTTAATATGTATATAGTCACACCAAATCCTCATAAAAAATGTATATATACATACTGCATAAAAAAATATATATGAGCATATATATATATATATATATATATATATATATATATATATATATATAACAACACTAGTAATTAATAATGCATGGACATGAAAAACATAATTAAATTAACAATGTGTGGTGTTTGCAGCCAGCTTTAACAATTAAAAATACATTAAATTTGTTGAGATTTCAACTTGAAAAGGGGTTTTAAAGACACACTATCATTAAGCCCGGGGGATTTCAGTGCATCAAGTCTTAACTGCCATTCTGTTTCTAGGGCACCCACTTTGTTCACCGTGTCCCCACAACCATCAAACCCAGAAATCCATCCTACCACAAAAAAACAAGAATTTGTTGAAATTGGAACATGTAGTACTGTGTAGGTATAACACGTTATGTATGTAATTCTTTCTAATGGATCTAACATGTTCAGATATCCTGTCTCTCAACCTCCTAATGGTCTTATCTACGTAGAATGCCTCACATGACATGCACAAGGCCACGTATACTAAATTCTTAGTGTTACAGTTGCATTGACCAGGACATGGTATAGTGTACTTGTAACCCCACACACATAGATAGGATCCTTCACCGATAAATCTACACCACCTACATGCCCCACATTTCCTCATACTTGATTTAAATTGTGGTTTGGCTTTCCTTTCCAACATTCCCTTCAAGTTGTCACCTCTACCATAAACAATCAGAGGGTCAGGGCCCACTATCCCTTTGATTTCATCACCTAAAACGCTTCTCCAAAGGTTTTTCACCATTTTACCTAAATCAGGTGCTCTGTTATTATAGTTTAACACAAGACAAGCTCCTGAATACTTGCCATCAGTTTTATTACTTATTGAAACCCTTGAATATAAGATAGGCAAAAACCTAGTAGCCCTTCCTCTGACCACATCCTTTTTAATTTTGAGAAGCAATTTTAATGGGTATCCACATTCCAAAAACATTCCAATTAATTTAAACATCTCCACCTTAAAAGTTTTTTCATCACTCACTAATCTTGATATCCTAACCATTTGCCCCTTGATAACACCTTTCCTCTGATGCCACGGGTGACAACTATCAAAATGTAACGGAATTTGAATAATTTTCTTTCCTGAAAATGTTACTTGAAAAACCCCCACTAGTTTTGCTAATGGTTAAATCCAAAAAATTAATAACATCTTCATTCCAAGTGTATGTAAATTTGAGAAAATTGGTCATCCCATTCAAATATTCAACAAATTTGCCTGCTGTTTTTTCATCACCTTTCCACAAAATCAACAGATCATCCAAAAATCTGTTGTACAACACGATGTTACTATTAAATCTAGAAGAAAAAACATACTGCTTTTCCCAAGTAAGTAACACTGAATTAGCAAAAACCGGGGCACACTTCGCCCCCATTGCTACTCCGGACACCTGCTGATATGTTTCACCCTCAAATTAAATAAAATTGTTCTTTAAGACAATCTCCATCAGGTCATATAAAAAATTTAACTTGTTTGTGTCCACCATATTATTCTCTACAATACTATCATAAAACAAATCCAAACCTGACTGGTGTGGAATGACTGAAAATAAATTAATAACATCAACTGTCAAAAAAACAAAAAATTACACCACTCGTATCCAAAGCCCTAAGTCTTTCAAGGCAATGCCGCGAATCTCTAAGTATATGGGCAGTTCCACTGACAACTGGCTTACACATAACATCAATGTATGCCGCTAAAGGTTCAGTCTTAGATCCCCTTGCTGCCACAATAGGTCTAAATTGTAGGTTGTCAGTGCCCTTGTGTACTTTTGGAATACCAAATATACAGGGAATTTTTGGAAACTTAACACTCAAATAATGAAATTCTGTCTCATCAATAACTCCTTGGAATAAAGCATCTTGTAAAAACAAATCAATTTTAAGATACGCTCTATTAATCTCATTGATGGAAACCCTCTTGTAAATATCTTCATTGTTCAAAATCACAGCCATTCTAGAAACATAATCAATTTTGAACATTACTACCATCCCCCCACCTTTGTCAGGTTTCATAAATCTGAACTGGTCAGAAATCCTGTAATATTTCAACAATTCTCTTTCTTCTTTTGAAAGATTGTCTGTTTCCTTAATATTAGACATCAAGTTTCTTCTAAACTCGTACTCAACCAACCTTTTAAACAACACAATCTCAGCATTAGGGGGCGGTATAAAAGTACTCCTTCTTTTCAAAGCTTGGGTACATGTATTAAAGTTCCCTCCATCATTCTGCTTCCCCAAGGCTGAGAAAAAAACTTTTAAATGTAGTTGTCTTGTGTACAGTTTTAAATTAATGAGTACATGAGCAATATCCAATCTAAAATTAGGTACAAAACTAATGCCTTTACAAAAAAGATCAAAATGTGCATAACCAATCTCGATATCAGTGTAGTTATAAATACAAAAACCATTTCTCCTCAAAATCTGATGTTTCAAGGCTTCACATCCCTCCAAACACATATCCCCATTATTGCCATCATGCAAACTCATGGTACATGATAACTCATCACCAAAAAAATTCATCAAGGTCATCCCAACAACACCATTCAATGACAATTTGCCATCACATACACTAGAGATATTGCTGTGTACAAAAAAATTCCCAATATGGATCAAGAAGGGGAGAGAGAGTAGAAACATGATGAGGATGTAAGGAGGATAGTGGTCGGTTCATAACACATGTAGCACACTGTTATACATATACTAATAATAAGGAAAACATTACATAATTGTATGGATTTGAACTTTTGACTGTCTCACAAAAAACTGTATAGACTGGAGGATTATCACGCCTCACCACATAAAAATTCACACTTTTGTGTGTTAAAATCAGAGATTTTAAGGGACACTGACAGGTTGAAGGAAGAGAGAGTATAGGCATTGCTTTCATTACAGTTATATCAACTGTAACAATCCTTAGGATGTAAGTGGCATAGTGCACAAAACATTCTATAGCTATGTCGAGAATCTCAATGACAACACTCAGATCTGCTCTGAGTTACAGCATAATGGCACTAAATATACAAAACCAAATGATATTGCCAACATTCTGGCAGATAGGTTCAGTGCTAACTTTACCCCCCTCTCACCCCCTAAAGGGCCCATCTTTATACCGGAAGAATGCAAAGTTCCTGTAATCACGGCTGCACAGGTAAAAACTACACTTTTCAAAGCCATGAACACAGCATCCATGGGACCTGACAGCATTCCCAGGCTGCATTCTACACAAACTACAGAGCGAACTGACACCCCACCTAAGTACCATGTTCAATCATAGCCTCACCTCAGGCTTTGTGCCTACTGAATAGCGCACAGCAACGGTTATCCCAGTCCACAAAGGGGGACCCTGGGAACTACCGCCCCATTAGCCTGATGTGCCTGGTGTGCAAGAACATGGAACATATCATCATGGAACCCATAAACAAAGACATTGGTATTCTCCAAACTCTGGACTGCACCCAGTTCGGGTTTGTAAAATGCAGATCATGTTTCCTAAACCTGATAGACTTCTTTGAAGCAGTCACCAAAGCCGTAGAAGAGGGTAAGGTGGTTCACACAGCCTATCTAGATCTTGCCAAAGCTTTTGACACCATCCCCCACTCTGGAATTATAGATAAACTCACTAAACTAGGTATAAATCCCTATGTCACAAGATGGGTTGCCAACTGGCTCACTGACAGAATCCACACTGTGAAAGTAGCAGACTCCAAATCGGACTTCAGACCAGTGACAAGTGGAGTACCACAAGATTCAGTCCTGGGTCCTCTCCTGTTTAGTATCTACTTCTCTAAAGTACAGGCTAACACAGGCTGTCTTTGGCTAATGAAGTCCACAGATGACTGCAAACTAGGAGCCATAATTTAAACTCCTAATGATGTGATCATCCTACAAAAGGGCCTCACTGAGACAGATGCCTGGTGTCAAAGCCATGGCCTCAAGCTCAATGCCAAAAAGTGCATTGTCATCCCCTTTGGTAAAAACTCTGTATCCATGAACTACCACATAGGCAGTAGTAAACTTAACACTGAAAGTGTGATAAGAGACTTTGGGACACAGGTGGACAGTAGTTTCTCCTTTGATAATCACATCACCACAGTAGTCAGGAAATCCTTCTATGGGACACACCTCATCACAAAAGGTTTATCATCCAGGAAAAAAGAGGTCATTGTTCCCCACTACTTGTCACTCATTAGACCCATTATAGAGTACAACAGCCATTTTGGTATGTACCTCACAAGACATCTGCAGCAACTGGAAAGACCACAGAAATACTTCACAAAGAGGATTATCGGCCTCAAACAGATGCCCTATGCAGACCGTCTTAAAAATCTCCAGCTTTAATCTGTTGCATATTGCCTACTCAGAGGTGATCTCTGCCTAACATACAAAGCTGTGTCAAACCCAAAGCTGTTGGACATGCTCCACTTAAAGAAATCCCAGTCCCTCCGAGCTACATGCTCTAGAGACCTAAACCTTGTCACCACAATAAACAGAACATGCTGGAGGGATAGATTCCTGTCCCAGAGATTTCCCATACTCTGGAACAAACTACCTATCTATATGAAGCAAAGCTCCTCATTAGCACTCTTCAAGAAAAATCTTGATGATTGGATGAGAAATAGGAAATTCACTGCAAGGATCACTTCTGTGGCTCTGCTCGACATTGGCACAGGAAAATATTTTTTTTGGGTGGCGAAAGCCAGGGTACCTTTTTGGCTAAGCTTATATAGGCCCTAGGGCCAATAGCCAAGTACCTAACTATGAACCTATGAACAGCCTACTCGATATGTAAGAGTAGCTTTATCAGACTTTAGTACTTGCAGTCTGGTTTGCTATAGGACAACAGACTTAAACATATTTGCACAAAAGTACTTAGTATTACAGTCTAAACTTACCAGCGTTTACCACAGGTCATTAACTACTGCCATTTACCATTAGTTAGCATTGCTGCTCGGTCCCAGGCATCATGCAAATGCTGAGGACTCAGACTGATAACATAGAAGGGGTAGAGAGATTGAAAGGGGAGGAGGGTGGTAGGGAGCAAATAAATTATGACAGAAGCAGGATAACGGTGTCTCAATATAATATGCAGGCAACAACTACACGTAATATAGTTTTATAGAGACAGTCAGACATAGTACTGCATAAGAACCCTTGACACTATGTAAATATCAGTATATAGTTCTAAGCGTTATCTCAGCACACCACGAAGGAACTCTTACTTCACAAAGTTAAAATCTGCCAATTGAAGGGACAGTGATAACTTATTGAAGCAAGGATTAAGGAGGATTAAGGCATTAGGCTTCATCACAGTAATACCAATTGTAAAAAACTGATAAGATGCACATCACATCTATTAGTCTAATAAATAAGAATTATTAAAAGTGATGAGACAGAAGGGGTGAAGAGAAAGAAAAAGAGAGCAAAGGAGAGAGACATGCCAAGACTTTGGTTTATGGTAAATTTAGGACCATCTTTATGGTGTGTTACTGTTAGGTGTTCCTTCATTATTAATCTGTCATGCTTTGTATAATAAGGTGTTTTCTATCATGAAAAAGCAGGGGTAGGAGAGCAGGAACATGATTAAGACATCAGGCAAATAATGGTGGGTTAATATGTCTCCACAAAAGCTTTAGTGCTCCACTGTTAAAACTGTATTGTCTGTTTTATCTTCCTTTCTTTATTGGTTCATGAAATGTTGTAATTTGAGAGAAATAAATATGTTTGTATTTATACAAATGCTAGTAATATAAAATAACATTAAATATCAGTTTGACATACTTTTGGACTTGAACCCTTGACACTATGCAAAACCATCTGTCTATAGACGTGTGAATTATTGCACCATACCAGAAAGGAGTTCTTCATGACATCCATCAGCTTAATAGGTGTTAGAGTAACAGTCTGAAAGTAGTGGCTTTACTCTGTATTCCTACAGTGCAGAGGGTTTAAGAACATTTGCATGAAGATAACCAGACCAATATGGGTGATGGCAAAAATTCACCAGTTTTTGCCATACGATGTGAAACACCATTCACTGTCACTCAGCCTTAGTAAGCAATACCAAGTTCCATGTGAATGCTGAGTACAATAAGGGAAGGCTTTTTCTATGGAACATTTCTGGTCATGTGTGTTATGTGTGTGATTCTATTTTTTTACTAGATTAAATATGTGAAAAAGGTGTGAACAGGACAGAGGTGAAAAGGAATTTGCAGATGGAAGGACAACACCACAGCTATCCACTTCTTTACAACATATATGCAGAATTCTACACAGAATTTGATTTATTTGGAGAGTAACCACACCAGGGATGGGTGGCAATAATGTTGTATAGCCACTTGGATCAAAATCAAGTGTGTCAAGATGACGTATAAGTGAAGTGGGGAGCTATTCATGTGGCATAATATTTTTGTGGGACAGGTGCCCATTTTTTATGTTTTTTGTGGAGACATAGGACTGCTTGGGAAGGTGCTTAAGAATAAGAGGGTCAGATAGATAGGGTAGGTTAGGTAGCAGGTGCAGACATGTAGGACATACAAGACAGACAGGGATGGTGATGGACACAAAAGCTTTAGGGACACTATGATTAGGGATATGTAGGGGACATCCAGAAGCACATCTGCATCCAGAAAATGTAGTACTCACCCCAAAAACAGTTTCCTAGGTCAGTGTTTGATGTGGCATCAATTTGGTAATCTGACACTGAACCATTTCAACTCTGCTGATTCAGTCACTGATGCCCCTCTCCATTATGTCATCCACAAGCCATGTTAGCTACTGACGAGTGACATAATCACCCCCTCCACTACTACTGCTCCCAGCAGGTACCACTGCACCAGCAGTCAGGACAGAGCTACCTGACACAGGTGGAATAGGTAGGGCAGGCATAATGAATGCTATATCATTGACTCATGATGGGTCAATATACTTACATGACTGAGGGTTGTTTCCTGTCTTAACATCCTCCTACCATCAGCTTAGGAGGTCCTGCTTTCACCTCTTCTTGTCACTGCAATGATGATAACATTATTCCCCAGTGCGTGAAATGTCAGTTGCATTGGAGATAACCTTGGCCAAGCTATTCCCAAGCCTCAGCCTTAAACTGAGACCCAGTATAATCCTCCTGCAGCAGCCTCTGGCTGAGATGTTTGACAATAAGTGACACAAAAAATGGAGTCCTCAGCACCTCACCTTAGTGCTGTAAATGGAATACCATCCTTACCATCACAAGCCATGTCTACAGATGTCAAGCTAGAACTATGTGTCTGAATTGATGTCCAATTCAGCTCTTGCATGCAACAGCTTGTGTGCAAAGATGCCCAGCCTTGCCAGCTGCATTTGCACAATTAAAAGCACAAAAAATGTCTTGGAAGATGCATTGGCAGTGATTGTATATAAAAGTAATGAAGGTGTGAAATATAGCAGTGGGATTTAGCCATATGTGATTCTCAACCTATTTAAGCATGTTCCAATGTTAAACACTGACAAACTTTATGCTGTTCTTATAACCATTATTGGTTGGAGGTAAAATGGTATATCTAGTGCAATATTGGGTTGCTGGGACTTACACATTATCCACATTTAGTAGTACCACCTTGGAATTGAACTCATGAGAAAAAGAAGGATAGATTGTTAACCTTTACTTATAAACTGTCAATGTCACAGTATAACTTTTTTTCACATGTTCATTTAAGATATGCTGTTTTAAAATGAATGGATATATACTTGAGAAATGCCTGTATGTCTGTGTGACTTGAACTACTCATCGTCCTGGAGTTCTATGTAAAAAGCAATATTTGTGGTGTGGTTGTAAATACATTTCAGAGACTTGGAATTGCATGACCTGATAAATACTTCTAGAGGTATGTTCTGTACGTACTTCATCTGATATGCTGTTTTAAACACAGATCTACTTTTCTTTGTTGAAATTTCATTATTTCAAAAAAGAAGAGGACCACTTATGCGAAAGTGCACTTAAACCACTTAACCCACACCCCCGCTACTTAAATATACTAACTCTGATATTGCACTACAGTGGGGAAACAGGTAAATTTCCTTTTCCTCACTGAAGTGTGCTTCAGCGCTGCAGTGTTTCTTAGCAGTTCATTGAACCATTATTTGTGAAAGTGCACTTTCATTTAAGTGCACTTTCGCATAAGTGGTCCTCTACTTTTCTTTTTTGAAATAATGAAAGTTCAACAAAGAAAAGTAGACCCCTTAAACACATACTTATGATATGTGATTAGTCATAATAATTATAACAAAACTATTATGCACATCATACCTATGCAACTGCATTTTAAATTAACCAAACTCATCATTGTCATGGTTAAAATAATTTACACACATATTAGACTTGTATAGCAAGCTTTAATGGTAACTTTGTTTCAAAAATCGCATTTATGATAGTCATTTGTATATATTGTTATAGTCTTAAACAAAAGTTTGTAAGAGATGTCATTCTGACTCCTTCCATAAAAGTATATGCAAACTGGATTTGAACCCTGAATTACCTGTCCTCTTTTTCTAAGCTGTTAGCACTTACACCTTGTGCCACAGAGATCAATAGTCAGTGGGTTAATTTTCATCACTCAGTATTGTCCAGAGTGTGATGGCCATGCAGCAGTGTCAGGATCATATGCGCTATAGAAGACAGCCCAAATTAAATTTTTCATTTTTTGCCTTCAGCCATGAACCATGTTTGTGAACTGCCAAGTACTGCAAAAGTGCAAAAGGCAAAAAAAAAAAAAAAAAAATTTAAATAAAACAAATAAATAAAAAAAAAATTGAAACAATCAATGGATATATCTACAATTAATACTACCATCATTTCAAAAAAAATTTCTGGCTGTCAGCATTACTACTTGACAGATATGTTGCTGTAATGCATAATATGTAATACAGTTTTCCAAATGTCATGATACTGGTTTTGTTTTACAGCAACTTATAAAATGCCATATTTTACCTCGTGTATATCCCATGTTGTCATTAATAATTAGAAAAGTTAAGTTTCTAACAACACATTCATATACAAAAATGTGTGCCAGTAGTTACTCTGAACCATTGATTAAAATTGCATGTAAACTGGATTTGAACCCTGTGTTACCTGTTCTCTTTCTGTAAACTCTGTGCAATTACACTTGGCTCCACAGAGATAGGTAGCTGACTGGTTTATTTTCTTCAATTAGTACTATCCAGAGTGCTGATGGAAGTGCACTGGTGCAAGGCTTGTTTGCCCTACTGAAGGCAGACTGAAATAAATTGAAAATATGCACACTGCTAATAGCATGCAACAAACACCACATCTAGACTTGAAAATTGATACCATGGCATAGAGATGACACATCTGTGACTTTTTCACTATTTTATGAAGAAAAGAAAGTAGTTTACATATACTTAAGTGGTGGCATTGAATTACTTTACATTACAGGTCGTACATAAGTCTTTTTTCGCATTTGTCTTTTGTAAATTCCCTGTAGATATGTAGATGAATGGTATATGTGCAACACTTAAGGTACCAATTGCTGTTATGAAAGCAGAAGATTTTTGTAATACTACAGTTTTTTTGCTGACCTTTCTTTAGCATTATTCCCTTTTTTATGCTTGTCTGACATAAATGCAATGCAATTTGTATTTATTTTGGTATGTTTTTATTTAACTGTTATGTACTTCAAATTAATTGCAAACAACCTGTTATTCAGAGACACAATTGGATCATAAGCATTTAGTAATAGAAATGTTATAAAGGGTTTCTCTTTTAAGTCAGTCAATGTAATGCCCTAACATTTTAAGTCTGTTCTTCTTGACATATCCTCAGTAAATATACATCAAAGTAGCAGGAGTTTAAAACACATTATTCCTGAAGTTACACTAATCATTCACACTTTCAAGCCATTAGCAAGTAATACTTCTCAATGCTCATTCCTGCACTACTAGGGTGTGTATGCAGAGTTGTGTAGGTCCTTAGACCATGTTTACCTTTCCAACACTTAGTACAGATTGTGGTATTCATGAATACTAATAGGCTGACACTAATTTGCACATTTCCAGTGCTCACAGGGCTAATCTGCATTATATAAGCAAATTGTATAGATACGATACTTGTATCATAGTGAGGGAAACTGGATCCACACACTTTTTGTTACTGATAATTAACTTGCAATACATTTGTCTACTTTCAGAACTGATTTTCTGTGAAGGTAAGTTGTTGTTTCTTACAAAGAAATGTATTTTGGTATTACTGATGCATTAAATTTCACAATGCCCTTTTTTTGCTTTCTGCATTGCTTGCCCATTGTTGTTGTCATAACCATGTATATCAGTCATTTGTTTTAATTAATAAGTTTATTTCATGTAAATGTTACCTGCCATTATAGGAACATTTCTGTGAGAATCTGAATACTTGTACCAAAAATGTGTTATATCAGTATTATCAATGCTGGAGGGGGTGGTTGCATTTGCAGTCCAACAAATGTGTTAAGCCTGTGATATATATCTGTTTGCCATCAACACAAGTGAATATCCAAATAACATTATTAATTTTTAATTAAGTAAAATATATTTTTAATTCTGTTATGTGATACAGAGTTACACAGATGTTTTATACTTACAGACTTTTATCTGCACATTTCGTTTACTTTTTCTGTTGGGGGAGTTATATATATGTATTATCTTTGTGTGTACTCCTAGAGAACCTTGTGTTTTAATTTAGTTTTGTGCATAATGCCTGAATAAATCCATACAAATTTCTTTTAACACTCACACTTTTTTTCTTAATTTCCTTTTATCTCTTTTTATGTTTCACATTATACAGGGTTATGGCACCCAACACATCTGGTTCCTGTAAATGTGCTTACACAGATGGAGAGAATGACGTCATCATCCATGCACTATAGCAACATGGATAAATCCTGTTAGACAGGGGAAGAGCTGACATGTCTTCCCATGACTGTATCTGGAAGATGGTGGTCAAAAATGTTTATGCAGTTGGATGGCATGGCCAGGATTACCAGGAAATAAAACATTGCGCCAGTGATATGATAAAAAACCCCAAGCATAGGGCAGCTGCAATTGTTTGGGTAAGGATGCCTACTGGTGGCAGTCCTGCTACTGAAACAACACTGACTAAAACAGAGGATTTCCTATCCATTGTTAGAGATTCAGACAACTCATTAGGAAGCTCCCAAAGACGTTCCACATCACATATGTGCTAATGAGGTAAGACTCCAAATTCTACTCCATCTTCTGCCCGTAATACTTCTTTAGAATCTTCAAACAATTCTATCAAGAAGCCACAACCATCCAGATATGCTATAAACAGAGGTGTTTCTAAACCTCAATATAAAGACCACTGCACCATATATTGTAAAAAGGCCTCTCAGACTGCATAAGATTGTCTGTAGTTTGAGTTAATATTCAAATTGCTTTGAGGTTTTCAGTATGGTATGCATTGTCAAATCACTCACTAATACTGAGTTGAGATAGATTTTACAATGGTATAGTTATTTTTCCAGTATATGAGGGTATAGGATACCTTTAAGAAGTATGGTTCCTAGGTACATGAATCATGAGACATGATGGAGCATTGTATTTGTGAATAAATGTGATAAAAATCATTATGGCTTGTCTCTAGTCTTGTGCATCCTAAGGCCTCATTCTTATGCTGGTTTCTGATGGAATTACTTCACTTTCAGGAATGTCAAAACTTGAAAATGGGAGATCAAACACTTTAAACCACCTTACTACTATATAATAATTCCATGGTCACACCAATGTGAGGAAAAGAGAAAAAAATCATAAGTGTACCAAAAAAAAAATCTAAACAGATCAGATAAGTGTGATCATACTGAGACATATAATATAAACAAACAGCGAAAGTAATCCAACCATGTCAAAAAAAAAAAAAATAGAACCAACAGTAAGCATAGTCACCAGAGAGGATCATCGTATTTACAAGTTTAATTCAATAAGCTCTTTCATTCCTCTTGAATATGCAACTTCATCAGATAACAAACCCCTTAAAAATACTCATTATATACACTTTGAATTTTCAAACTTAACTCGCTGTAGGGATCATACATCCCAAAGCCATGTAAGTTTGTAGATCTGAAACAGCAGGTAGCTGTATTAACAGACCAGACTAAAAGCAACTTGGGCAAGGGACAGCCATGTCTGAAAAAGAGATTCAAAGCTTTCAATAATAAGATGCTTTAGTAAAGTGAATAGCATTCTCTCTATAATGATAAATAGATAAAAGCATCCCTTTATCAATGCAAACTGTCCTTCATTAATCAAAATGGATTTTAAAAATGAACACCAGTATAGATGGCAATAGTGTTCACTACAACACACTTATGGTAGTGCTTGGAATTTTCAAAGCTGCTGTTTTTAACAAATAATGTATTTAACTTATTTATATCATCATGCGCATTGTACATTTTGTCATTATTTGCTAGTTTAATTAAACATTTCATACTGAGCAGTGAGTACCTGCTTGCATTTAGCATTGATTTTTGCATTTATTCTGTTTGTCTAACTGCAGGAGACACAGGGACTTGTAGTGGCACACTTTATGTTTTAATAACTGTAATATTTTAAGTTACAATTTCTTGTATAATATTTAAAGCAGCAGTTCAGTCCAGACATGTATGCCCAGAAGCAAGACTTTGATGCATTTCTTTGGAATAGTCTTCAAGAAATAGTGACAAGTCACAAATCATGTAACAAGCCTAACAACAAAGAAGTGAGTGTGTGCAAGTAAAACAAAAATGCATTCCTTAAATATACAATTTGCAAGGCCAGTAGCAAGATATGTATAGAACTTCACAATAATGTTTAGCAGTGCTTGTGTGTGTGTGCATGTTTGTGTGTGTGTGTGTGTGTGTATATCTGCGCATGCGCGTGCGTGTGTGTATGTTTCTGCACATGAGGTGGTATGGGTAAGTATTTGTTGAATGTGTGTTGTGTGTGTGTGTGTGTGTGTGTGTGTGTGTGTGTGTGCGTGTGTGCGTGTGTGTGTGTGTGTGTGTGTGTGTGTGTGTGTGTGTGTGTGTGTGTGTGTGTATGAACACAACCAAATGCAATGTTCTGGCATCTTGGACTAGTGTGATCCATGCATGGTACACTAGTCGATTCAGTGTCGTCACCCCGACCATGAGAACTATTTTTGGCAAGAGTTGCATTGCTAATTCCATTGCCTTAGATAGAATTTGGGTTACTACCTGAATGTGAAAGATGTGTGCTGGATGAGCTCTCATCACAACTAAATCTTAGATAAAGACCACATCTGGGTGTGGACACTGCAGGAGCAGTGGAAGTAGTGCCACTATGGGAGTGGGAACTTGCATGGCCACATCGGCTATGATCCAATGATGTAGTGGCTGTATGGCCATGTGGATGCTGACCCACCCCGGCAAATGTTCCATTACAGACATTTCCTGATCCAGTGTATAATTCATCCTGTCCGTGGAATCATCCACATGGTTCAGGCAGTCCTGCACATCAGAATGCACATTTAGTACCTACACTATCTCTTCTGAGTTCCTTGTGGAACATGCCTGTCCTTCCATGACAGCCTTACACTTATGTTGTGTGACAACTACTGACACACAAACATCAGGAGGAGGGTGGACTGCTGGCCTCCTCTGAGCACCTCTACCAGCCCTCCTGAGAACCTACAGTGGCTACGAGGAGAATCACCCAATTCTACAACTGGAGTAATCACATTACCAGATCACTCTCAACATGTCCTATGTCTGGGGTCTGAGTGTCATGGGTATGTGTAGACATACTGTCTGTGTCAGAAATAGGGGCAAGCAATATTGGAATACATACTAACTCACATTTTTTGGGGAGGTCTGAATATATACTGATGTACATTTTGTGATATCCTTGTGTCTTGTTTGAAACTCAACTATTCTTAGTATTGCTAACAATGTGTGAGCTGTCTGTCCCCTTTCCCAATATTTGCCATTACCTTAAGTCCTGATAATGTGTGCCAGACATTACTAATGTGACAAGGAAATGTGAGAATTAATGTGTCACTGTAATGCACTTTTTACTCTGGTCATTGATAGATATACCCTTTGATTGATCTAACGTCCCTTTTTTATTTTTCCTATTTGATTTATTGTTTTATTTTTTTATAATGCCATATGCTTTGCACTCTGCTCCACAGTGCATGCAAACACGATTCATTTCCTGAGGAAAAAAATGAAAAAATTATCTTTGGGCACCTTCTGTAGTGCAAATGAGTACTCAGTGAAGAAAATGCAACTGCTGGGTAACTTTCTCTGTGGCACAACATACAAGAGAAGTGAGCTTAGAGATATAAAAAAGCTGATGCAGGGCTCAAATCCAGCTTACTGATAATTTTAAACAGGGGTCATAGTGCCATTTATCACATTTGATTAGGAATGTAATTATAAATGCAAATGAGTGTAACTATAAATTCAAATGAGTGTCATAATTTTGTTTATCACAACAAATGTATCATTACTGCTTGATATACATCCCTAATATAATGTGTGTAAGTTATGTTAAATGTGACAATGAGAATGTTTAATTTGTAATGCACTTGCATAGGTCTGATGTCCACAATATTTTTGTTATAGTTATTATGAGTTATTATATATCATAAATATGTGTTTAGGACCATATGTATATATGCATGCAACACAACCCACCATGTATTACTCAAGTAATGCAACTCTGTGCATCTGCAATGTATACTGCCTGTCACATAGAAATGCAGTCCCATGACTACTTAAAGGACAACAATGGGATTCTGTTGCTAAATGTTCAATTTCTCTGTCCTTTTTCTCCGTATTTATTGTCCCTGCTATGAATAAACAACAGCATAGCATTTAAAATATTCTCTCCACTAGAACAGTACCTTACTGTACTGTGGTGGTTTCACTTTCAAAAAAACTTTTATCCCACCCTGGAAAAGTCTCCAGTTCATTGATGTCATTAAGGGGACTGAATACAGGTAGTTTTCTGGCCAATTCCCTCTACAAACTGACATCACCATGACCATCCTAAAAATGCACCAATGCTGTGAGCTCCCTGGTCCTTCCCCTTCCCACACAGAAAGTAAAGGCTAGAATAAGGAAACAGTACATGAGTGAAGTCTCCTGCTGTGAGCTGTCAATCACAGCAAGTAACAGCTTAGATTACCCTTAGCACTTTGACAGCTAGGGAAGTTAGGTGTGAAGGGAGATGGGAGATGAGTCAAAGTCATACAATTCAGGCTTCACAGAAAAACTGCAGCTTACCATTTCTAAAAAGAAGAAGCAGTAAAAAGCACTTTGAAAATCTGTTCTGTGTTATTTGCACTGTTTGTGTTTTAAGTAGTCAAAGAACGGCATGAAATGTTACTTAAAGCTAACTGACTGAAAGACCGCAGTGTATGCATGTAAAATCAATGCAGTGACAGGACCTTTAGGAAGAAAGAGACCTGCATGATGTAATGTTTTACAGATGAGCACTACATTGTGGGATACCTAGAGGCAGACTAAACAATTAAAATTACTTCAAGATGCCAGATTCCATGTGGTTAGACTCACAAATTATGTATACAAATATTTTAAAACCTGTAAATAGTCCCAGAATGACGTTAAAATGTAGGATACACCAAACTGTGATGAAATAAACATGTTTTGTGAGTCTGTGATAATGATTCCCCTTTAAAGTCACATACATATAGACAGACATCTCTTAAGTATATCTCTCCATTCATTCTTAAATCAGCATATCTCTAATTACCATGTTAAAAAGGTAGTTCTCCTCTGGCAATGACATTTAATCAGCAAAGTTTGACATTTTTATCCTTTGTACTTCTCATGGGCTCAATTCCCAGGTGGAACTACAAAATCTTACTAGTATATAAGTCCAAAAAGGCTAATACATCGCAAGTCATACTGTGATTATAACAAATACCATAAAGCATTTCAGTGTTTAACATTGCAACATCTGTCAATAGTTTGGGCATCACACATGGACAAATATCACGTCCATTTTTCCAATCCAAGCCATTGCTGTGCTTTCCGCTGTGCAAATACAGTTGGCAAAGCTTCTATGAACTTTCAAATCAAAGCTTGCTACAGTCATTACTCTCCAGTACTTCAGTTACATTTTGCCATGTGAAATACAAAGATGTAATTATTTTGCTTCTTCCTTGAATGGTGCTCATTTCCAACTGCAATACTGTTGCTGTAATACTTCTATATTGTTTGAAGGTAGGAAAAGACTCAGACTTCCATGTCATTGTTATGGTCTTTCTTGCAGTAGCTAAAAGGGGTCCATAAAATTTTATATTTCGTTCTTGGAATACAGTCTGGTACAGGGCCATGAAACAGAATCAAAGATTTAGATAACTGAAATTTATAATTGAATATCACTTTTGTTCATAGGTTCATAGGCGTGTACTAGGCTAATGGCCCTGGAGCCTTTACAAGCCTAGCCCATATAAGTGCCCTGGAATCGTGCCACCAGACATTAGTTCCCAGTGCCTCTATCAAGTAGAACCAGTGGAGTGATCCCCAGGGTGAACTTTCTATTTCCCATTCATTAATCAAGATTTCTCTTGAAGAGGTCCAAAGAGGTGCTCTGCTTGACATGTATGGGAAGTCTATTCCAGGGCATGGGCAGTCTCTGGGTTATGAACCTGTCCCTCTAGCATGTTCTGTTGATTGTGGTGGTGAGGTTGAGGTCTCTGGACCATGTGGTGTGGAGGGATTGGGATTTCTTTAGATGTAGCATTTCTAACAGAGCTGTGTCAGACATGGCTTTGTAAGTCAAGCAGAGATCGCCTCTTAGTAGATGATATGAGATAGAGAATAGCTGGATTTTTTTTGAGTCTGTCCATAGAGGACATGTATTTAAGGCCTATGATCCTTTTTGTGAGGTACTTTTGTGGCCTTTCCAGCTGTCGTATGTGTCTAGTGAGGTACATGCCAAAGGGGGCATTATACTCGATGAGTGGACTAATGAGGGAAGAGTAGAGAGAGATGATGACCTCTTTCTTCCTGGATGCAAAACCCTTGGTAATGAGATGTGCCACACAGAAGGACTTACTGACCACAGTGGCAATGTGGTGGTCGAAGGAGAGATCGCTGTCAGCCTGTGTCCCCAGATCTCTAATAATGCCTTCAGTGTTCAGTGGGCTCCCACTGATGTGGTAATTAGTGGGAACTTGTTTTTTCCCAAAGGGGATGATGACTACAGTGAGGAAAGGGCAGATATTCTGATCTTCACTGTACTGCAATCTTACAAAAATCATGTCAAGGTCTAGCATTTTCAGCATTTACGCGCTTCGACATTTTAATCTTTTGTCATTCTAATATAGACCCGAATTACCAAATTATACATAACATCTTTGCAAGAAGAGTTAATCTTCTTTTTTATTACATTATATATACATAATTATATATTATGTAGGTTTGAAAATATATTGCATATTTCTTCCTTTTACTATAGAACAAACTGTGTCTAAAGTATATCAATATATTTGAAGACCTGATATAGTTGTTTACCTTTTTTCATATATTCTCTATCAGACTTATACAACAATGGTTATTGTTTAGTACAAAACTATTTTCAATTATTATACATAACTTAGTTCCCATCTATTCTGCAGTTGTTGTTCATATTGTAAAATATTTATAATCTCTTCCAACACTAAAATTTGCTTCAGTAAATTAGACATCTCTGTAGTTTCTTTACTTTAATGTATACAAAAGCATAGTAAGAGGTGTCATTAGTCATCTACTGCTTTCAATATTTTGTAGTTTTAAAACTATTTGTCTGACACTCATCATACATCATCAGCATGA
This sequence comes from Protopterus annectens, assembly GCF_019279795.1. Taxonomy (NCBI): domain Eukaryota; kingdom Metazoa; phylum Chordata; order Ceratodontiformes; family Protopteridae; genus Protopterus; species Protopterus annectens. Next base: position 106,255,293 of record NC_056730.1, read on the forward strand.
TGAATGTGGATTACTGCATTGGCATTCCTTATGAAGTAAAAATGTAAAAACAGCATCTAAGGTCATCAAGTAACCTGCATATTCTTATGGAAGCACCAAAAATATGACCCCTCTCATTTTAGTATGGGAAAACACACAGTAAGAGTGCCAAAAGAAGCACATGTCTCTGTGAGGTGCTACATATACATACAAAATTTCACTGCAGATATTCCACTTAATGTATAGCAGGCAGCAATGAGACATGTCTAAATCAAACACCATTTATATGTTAAGTCTATACTTTCTATCACCGCTTAGTGTGGCAGTTACCTATATGATAAAGACTGAGTTTCACATTCTTAGTTATTTTTGTTTCAGTCTTATCATAGAATGAAAAGTACCATTTTCTCTGCAACCATTTGAGTTCTGTGAAGCTTCTAATTTGCTTATATAAGTGTATTTTATATAGAGCATGTACTTAAAATGAAATATTATCTGATACATACATGCCCGGCTGTGCACCTTTGTAGCCAAACTTTTACATGTGAAATGTGGATTGGGTGCCAATTTAGACTCATATTTCTAGCTTGACTGCTGCAGACATGGCTGCCAATGGTAGGGGTGGTGTTGCATTTAGAGTACAAAGGTGAGATGTCAAGACATCGAGGAATTTTGTGGCAGTCCTCATGAAGCACTACAGCTAGATGCTGCCAGGGGGATTTTAGCAGGTCTCAGAAAAAGGCTGATGCTTGGTATTGCTTGGATAAGGCTGTCTCCAGTGCAACTGGCATCCCACATACTGGGGAGCAATGTTGTCATCATGAAGATGTGCAAGTGGGACCCTGTGCGACAATGAGTGGATGAAATTAAGATGGCAAACACCCCTCACTGGTGTAAGTATACTGACCCATCACCTGTCCATAGTATATATGTATTATTGTAATTTTCTTCACACTTACCTCTTTACAGGATAGGATGACTTACATAATATTTCTTACTATATATCATAAAGCAAGATCATCATAAATTATGATTGGGCATGTGTTAAGACACTTTCTTCTGTGTTTGTATTGTTTACATGCTGTTATGGCAGTTTTACTGTAATTTTTTCTCAGCATGCCCAGGACAATCATGTAATAGATATGCTCGATTTACAAACAGAGAACTTGAACTACTGCAATGTCATCAGATTTGTGTTGTCACTTGTTGGTTGTGTATTTTGAGTGTTATTATGTTACTGTTTAGGATATATATGAATGTACAACTCGTGGTTGTCTAATACATGTTTCAAAGCAATATACCCCCTCTCTGTGATTGTCAAATGACAACAAATGCCAAAACATGCCCCTTTCTGATGTGCATGACAAAGCACAGGGCTCATTTCATCTTGTTTATACTCGATGAAGTGGACAATGCAGCACTTCTGTCAGTTATGTTACATACATTCCTTATCTATACATGTCGTACTAAATAACTGAAGTCTACGCGAATAACTCTTAATGTAGCCACTGTCTTTGCTAACTGTTATCTCAACTCAGCATGCTATTGACATTAGTATCACATTTACTCCCCTTTGTTACAATGTTGTGCATTGCATCCCTCTCACATAACGTTGTTAGAATGTCTGTTTTTAGTTATCTGCATGGATCAAGAATTGTGAAAATGATTGATTATTATTACATCATTATAGAAGTATTAACGTTTAAAATGTTTCCTTGTGACATAATCACATTTGACTACATAAACCAAGTACATTTTCTCCATTTACCCTCCCATCTTACTTATGACTGCATTATGACTGCATTATTAACATTATTAACATTGTATTCTGTGTACATTCTCCCCATTTAATGCCCCTGATTTTAATTCTCGCAATCTATTTGCCCTTACTTCATATAAGGTGTCCGTGTGTGCTCAAATATTAGGTTGTTTATAGGCAAGCTGTTTTGTTTGTATTGTGTGATCCTGCTTCATGACACTGTTTCATGGGCACCAGCACTGCTTGTAAATGTATAAGTGTGATGAATAGTATGCATATTCAATGAGCACTGCTACTCGTCTCGCTAACCCACTGAAATTGTTTAGTCATCTCGTGAAACCTACCCAATTGTTACTGAATCCCAGGATGAGTCAAGCAAGACAAGAATGATCTAATTTCTTTTCTTGTTTATTTATTTAAATCACTTATTTAATACCATTGTTCATTTGTAGCTTATTTTCAATCATTTACTGGATATTATTCACTTCTTTTCATTTACTTTAAATATTTACTTCGTCTGGAAAGGAGAAAAAATAATTGCTCAAAATAATTGCAGCAGCAAGCGATATTATGGTCTCTAAATTACATCCAGAAAAAGGCACACCAGGCTAAGATGGTACCAAGTTAGCAGCATTTTTCTTTTGCTCTGCTATTTGAAATATATTTCTGACAGGAAATTTTAATTTAAGAATATCCTCAATAGTTTTTTTCATGGGAATATCTTCTCAACTTCATACTGAAGGATATTATCTGAAAATAATTTGAATTCTCTACATTTTTTCCTGTTATTATTTTATTAGAAAAGTTCATGTAGATCAATATGCATGTGTATATACCTTTAGAAGCTATCCAAGGACTTGCACTACTGAGCACTTGTGAGCCTGACTGCCATTTTCTAGTTAGCTGTTGAGAAATGAACAAGTGTGCATGTAAGTTCTGTTTGTTAGTTTGTTCATATTTAGAGATGCTACTATCTATTATGATGTGTTTGCATATATTAAAGCATCTGAATGAAACCCCAAGCCCTCTTATTATTTGTGATAGAGATGAACGTGTGACATGGTGTCAGAAGTGGCATGTCTAAAAGGACATGGTACCAGAAGTGACATGTCTAAAAGGACATGGTACAAGAAGCAACATATCTAAAAGGGCCTGAAGTCAGAAACTGCATACCAAAGGGGCATGAAGTTTAACATGGCTTGGTGAAAGTGATTTAAGGCACTTATCCGAGTGCTCATGGAATATACAGCAGTGGAGCATCCCAAAACTGTGCATACTTCATAAAACAGGTTAGAAACAAATTTCTGGTATACAATCTTGCTCAGCACCATTTCTTTTTGCATAATATGAAATAAGGCATACAGACAGCTCTAAATAATATTTGCATAAACAAATATGATAAAAATATTCAAATTACTATGGAAAATGTTTGAAATAAAGTCCACTTGCATAAAACGAATAAAATAAAGGGAAATGATGCATTTTTTTCACAAAACATGTATTTTCATATTAAGCCAAGATATCTGAGTTTTCAGAAGTGTATAAAGTGTTTGCATGTTTGTGAAATGTTACAGTAAAGTTGTTTTGCAAAGTACAGCCATTAGAGGGCACATTTTGCAGAGTACAGCCATTACAGAGCATATTTCATAAAGTAAAATATTTCAAAGAATTTATTGTGCATTTGAATGTTGTTACAACATCACAGAGCAGTTTATTTATACATAATTACAAGGGCCATATTTTCACTGTGTGTATACTTTGTGGGCATGGCAGGTGGATTTCAAAAGCTCAGTGCACTTGTGTTTGACAGTAATATTGTTGAGAATTGGAAAGTGTTTAAGCAAGAGTCTGACATTTTCATACAGGCTGCATTTGCTGATAAAAATGACTATACAAAGGCATTTATTCTACTTAATTTAGCTGGGTCAGAAGCTATAGAAAGGGAATGTTCATTTGTGTATGCACCTGCTATTTATGGTGGAGAGAGGGAAAACCATTATATTGTTGTACAGGCTGAGGCAATGGAGGACCCAGAGTGCTTAAAATGTAAATTTAGAGAAATGCGTAACCCTCAGACAAATGCTACAATGGAAAGGCACTTATTTTATACAATGGATCAAAAGTCTGGTGAAACTTTTGCAGCATATATAACTGACCTGAGAAATAAGGCTAAAATGTGCATATTTTATGATTTAAGGGATGAATTGATAAAAGACAGACTTGTATGTGGTATAAAAGATGATGCTGCATGAAAGATTTTGTTTTGTGACAATGATTTAACTTTGAATAAGGCCATTGAGATTTGTCAGATATATGAGCTCACAGAAAATCACACAAATATGCTTACAAATGAGACCAGCTCTAGAAGGCACTGTGATAAAGCTCATGTTGATAGCATGCAGTATGTGGTTAAAAGAAACAGGCCCAAGCACATGGCAGATATGGGGTTTCCCAGGGACTGCTTGCAGGTCTCCTCAGAACTTTCTAGCAAATTACAGACTTCACACACCCTCAGTGAAGCATAATAGTGCATCAAGACAATCAAAGCATGTGCCACAACCTAGTTTCATTATCAATCCTTGTAACTGTGGCAGTAATCATGAACCTAAAAGGGAAAAGTGTTTAGCTTTTGGTCAACAATGCCACAAATGTAGTAAATGGAATCACTTCAAAAGATTTTGTAAATCAAAAGAGTGTGGGTGCTCTTTCATTAAAAGGGAACATTTTAAGGAGCGAGTTGATCAATTAGAAAACTATGGAGTATGCTTGCCCGATACTCTTTATGTTGATGGTGTGTCATTGCTTCATGAAGCATTTAATGCAGTTGATTTAACGGCCAAGAATGCAGTCTTTTGTACTGTTTGGATAAATGGCAAACCCACAGAGCTTAGAGGTGACACAGGTTCTAAGTGCAATGTTATGTCTACAAAAACATTTGCCAGAGTATGTAAAGGTGAAAGGCTTGATCTGGCAAGGTGTGCAAACTTGTTACCTATGGAGGTGAAGAAATTCAAACCAAAGGCACATTTGTACTTTCATGTTACTTAAAGGAGAGCAGAATAAGCTACAACTTATTATTTTATGTGGTCAAGAGGCACATTCAGTCATTACTAAGGCTCAAAGACTCTGAAAATAAGACTACTTTCATTTAATAAGGAAGTCCACCAAATTAGCGTAAAAGACCACTACTCTAATTTTGCCCAGCACATTTTTTCTACCAATGTCAATCTTTTAAAGACAAACTAGGCAAACTTCCAGTTGTGTACTCCATGAGATTAGACCCAGAGGTCAGTCCAGTTATTAGGCCAGCACATAAAGTTCTAGTAGCTGTGCAGGACAGAGTTAAAGCCAAGTTAGATAAAATGGTGCAACAAGGTATACTTTGTCTAGTGGTAACTCCAACTATGATGGTAGCTCATAGGAAAAGCTCAGATGACATCAAAATATGCATTGATCTATGAGATTTGAACAAAACACTAAAAAGACCTCATCATCCAATGTGCACAGTCAAAACTGTCGCAGCTTTGATGCCAAATGCCACTATTTTTTCTGTCTTAGATATAGAGTTAATTTTGGAAAATTCAGCTAGACAAGAAATCCTCATTACTCACTACATTCAGTACTCTGTTTGGCAGGTTCAGATTTTTGAGAATGCCATTTGGGATAAATTCTGCAAGTGAAGTCTTTCAGCGTGCAATGGAGCAGATTTTTTTCTTGATATCCTTGTGCTATTATAGTAGACGACATACTGGTAGGAGGTTGTGATGAAGCAGAACATGACAGAAACCTCAGAAAAGTTCTAGAAAGGGCACATCAAGTGAAACTTAAACTCAATGCATATAAATGCAAATTTAGGCTACAAGAAGTTTCTTGTGTTGGTCACTTGTTTTTGAGTACAGGCCTACGATCAGATCCTTCAAAACAAACAGCCATTCTTGAGATGCCAGCTCCAGACAATGTTCAAGCTCTGCAATGTTTTTTTGGCATGGTCAACTACCTAGGCAAGTTCATTTCAAACTTGAGCCAACTTTTAGCACCACTAATAGAGCTGACACATAAAGATGTATCCTGGTTTTGGTCAGAGCAACACAAATGAGCATTTGATGTCCTAAAACAGAGAATTGCCAGTCTGCCTATAGTCAGATACATTGATGTTCACAAGCCAGTTACACTTTCTTGTGATGCTTCAAAGTTTGGACTTGGTGCAGTCATTCTACAAGAGGATCAATCTGTTGCCTATGCATTGAAAACTCTTACCTAAACTGAACAGTATTATACCCAGATTGAGAAAGAGCTTTTGACAATTGTGTCTGCATGTTCAAAGTTCCATGATTATGTTCATGGTAGACCTATCCAGATTGAAACAGACCACCAACCAATAGCCACAATCCTGAGGAAGCCAATGCATTCAGTTCCACCCAGACTGCAATGTATGATGCTGAGATTGCAAAAGTACAATTTCAATCTTGTCTACAAGAAAGGAAAACTTCTTATATCTTACTGATACATTACCCAAATCACCCAGAAATATCACTGAACAGAGTGACAATCAAGGTTCTCATTTAGGTTCATAGGTTCATAGGTTCATACTAGGCTATCTGCCCAAGGGCATTTATAAGCCTAGCCCATAGTTATGTGGCTTTCGCCACCCCTTTAGTTTGAATAAAAACTATGCCTATCATTTTTCTGTGCCTCTGTCAAGCAGTGACACTGAAGTAATCCCTGGGGTATATCTGCGATCTCCCATCCATTGGTCAAGATTCCTCTTGAACAAGGCCAGCGAGGTGCTCTGCCTCACATGTACCGGGATTTTGTTCCACAGCATAGGGAGTCTCTGGGTGATGAATCTGTCCCTCCAGCATGTTCTATTTATAACCGTGTCAAGGTTTAAGTCTCCCGCCCTTGCGGTTCTGAGGGATCTAGATTTTTTGAGGTGAAGCATATTCATCAAATCTGGGTTTGACATGGCCTTATATGTCAGGCACAGGTCACCTCTGAGCAAGCGGTATGAGACTGAATAGAGCTGGAGTTCTTTCAGTCGGGCAGCATAAGACATATTTTTGAGACCCTTTATCCTTTTGGTGAGGAACTTTTGGGGCCTTTCAAGCTGCAGCAGGTGTCTGGTCAGATACATTCCAACGGGCATTGTACTCAATCATAGGTCTAATGAGTGATGAGTACAGGGGGACGATGACCTCCCTTGATCTAGATGTGAATCCCTTCATGATCAGGTGGGCGATATAGAAGGTTTTCCTAACTACTTTAGCAACATGAGTGTCAAACGAAGGCTACTGTCAACTTGGGTCCCCAGATCCCTGATGACCTTTTCTGTGCTCAGTGGATTGCCACCTATATGGTAGCTAGGGGTAACCTTGTTTTTCCCGAAGGGTATGACTATGCATTTTTTGGCGTTTAACTTCAGGCCATGGCTCTGGCACCAGTTATCCATTTCTGTGAGGCCCTTCTGGAGGATATCTGTGTCAGATGTGTTTTCGACTATAGCGCCCAGTTTGCAGTCATCTGCAAACTTTGTCAGCCATAACCCTCCTGTGTTTGCTTGTACTTCAGAAAAGTAGATGCCTAACAAGAGTGGACCCAGGACTGAGCCCTGTGGGACACCACTTGTGACAGGCTTTGAGTCTGACATGGCTCCAGCAACTCTGACCCTGTGGGTTCTGTCACTTAGCCAGTTTGCAACCCATCTTGTGATGTATGGGTTTACATTCAAGCTGATGAGTTTTTCGATGATACCTGAGTGGGGTATTGTGTCGAAGGCCTTTGCCAGGTCAAGGTAGGCTGTATGGACTGCCTTTCCCTCATCAATGGCCTTGGTGACTGTCACGAAAAAGTCAACCAAGTTTAAGAGGCAGGATCTGCCTTTGACAAAGCCAAACTGGGTTGGATCCAAAGTCTGCAAGTTGCCTATGTCTTTATTTATGAGTTCCATTATGATCCTCTCCATGGCTTTGCAGATAAGGCTTGTCAAGCTAATGGGGCGGTAATTTCCAGGGTCTGTGGAGGCACCGCCCTTATGAAGTGGGACCACAGTCGCCGTGCGCCACTCCTTGGGTACTTATCCTGAGGTGAGGCTAAGATTAAACAGCTGTCCTAACTGTGGGTTTAATTCCTTGTTGAGTTCATGAAGCACACAGCCGGGGACACCATCTGGTCCCATGGATGCTGTGTTTTGCCTTAGTGAGGGCAGTTCTCACCTGGGCGTTGGAGATGTTTGGGGGCTACAATCCTCTGGAATAGATATCTCTCCTTTTGGGAGCGGGAGAAGTTTGCACTGAACCTGTCAGCCAGTATGTTAGCAATGTGTGTAGGTTCAGTAATTTTCACATCATTTTGAACTAATTCTGAGCATATCTGGGAGTTTCCTCCTAGGTTTCTAACATAGCTAAAGAAGGCCTTATGATTGTCTTTAGAGTCCTTGGCGATTTTTCTCTCAAAATTTGCCTTGGATGATTTTATGAGAGCTCTTAGTTTTTACTTATAATGATCAAAGGTGTCTTACCTTTCAAGGATTTTGCTCTATCTTGTAGTAGCTTCCTCCTTTTGTTGTAGAGCTTGTTTATGGCTGGGGTCCACCAGACTGGACGCTTGCCTTTGGTACAGAGAGTCTTAGTTTTGTTTGGGATTGCCTGATCCATGCAGTCCTGTAGGTGCTGGTAGAAGGCATTTGTAAGTGATTCAGCGGTTTGAGTAATGTTTACCACTGGCTCAGGGGCCTTAAAGGAGACCACACTAGTTTTTAGAAGTGTGAAATCGGCTTTTGAGAAGTTTTCACTGTGGTCTTTTTGTTTCAGGTGGGGCGGAATGAGGACCCCCGGCGGGATTACTTTACGATCTGATCTCACCAGGGAGGGGTATACTTCGGTGTTGAACATTTTGATCCCATGTTCGTGATGATGAGATCAAGTATGTTTTCTCCTCTTGTGGGGATGGTGACTAGTTGTTCCATGGCATTTGAGTTTATGAACTCCAGGAATCTTTGGGTTAGAGTGTTCGGGCTTGAGTAGTGTTCCCAGTCTATATTAGGGTAGTTGAAGTCACCTAGTATGATGGTGTTTGGAGATACATTTATCCTCCAATTTTTCAGGAAGGCCATGTGAGGTTCCTGAGTTTGAGAGGGTGGCCTGTAACATGCTACAAATTGCAGAGCAGTCTTGCCTATGGTTAATTGCACCTGGATGGTCTCCGATGCATCGTGCGTTGCCACCAACCTTGAGGTGTGGGTGTCCTTTATGAATATGGACACCCCCCTCCTTTCTTGGTGTTGTCCGGATTTTGGGGCCGGAACGCATGATATGAGGTCAAACCTGTTAGTGCTGGGGTGCTCTCAGGAGCCTTGAACCAGGTTTCTGTCACAGCACAGACATCGATGTTCTCCATATTGAGAAGGGCCTCGAGTGCGTGCATCTTGAGATTGAGACTTCTGGCACTGAGCAGCATTACCCTTAGTTTTTTTCCTTTTTGGTGTTCTAGGGTGGTAGGTTTAGAATTTGAGCCTTGCCTAAAAAAGGCACTATGGGGGTGGCAAGAGCCTTTGCCAATATCCGGAAGCCCAGGGGTGACAGGTGCAAGCCGTCCCTTGTCCAGCATGTCATCCAAGGCAGACAGACATTGGATCCCCTTTGAATGACACCAGAATTTAAGCCAATTATTAAAGCTGATCATCTTATCACTGTATTGTGGCATCATTCTAGGTGAAGGTAGGATACTGCTCAAGGTCAGGGTCATACCTGCCTGGGCTACATAATCAGAGAGCTCCTCGATGTCCCTTTTCATGTAGTCCAAGGAGGTACATCTCAGGTCGTTGACACCAGCGTGGACAATGACTGAGTCTTACTTGTACCTGCTGTTGAGAGACCTGAGTGCTTGCGTTATGTGGTGGATTCTAGCGCCCGACAGGCAGCTTACTGTGACCTTCTCCTTACTCAGTCTGGTGAGCGGGACGTCAGTGTGTCTGACTATGGATCGATGATTTTGAAGTTATGGAAGTGAGACATTTTTCTTCCACATGTCTTGATGAGCTGAGAGAACACACAGCCACAAATCTGGATTTACAGAGGCTCAACCACTTTATCAGTCAAGGATGGCTATCACAGCAATTACCTCAAGAACTGCAACCTTATTTTCCATATAGAGATGATATTTTGTCTGACAAAGGTATCATAATGAAAGGTCCGAAAGTAATTGTTCCAAAATCTTTGCAACCTGAGTACATTACTATCTTGTATCGTGGTCACACAGGAACAGAATCTACCAAAAGAAGGGTGAGAGAGAGATAGTATTTTGACCTTCTATGTCACAAGACATTGAGAGAGCACTTTCTTCTTGTTTAGTATGTAATAGTGCTAAGCCTCATCAGCAGAAAGAACCCCTTCAGCTTAACCAGCTTCTGTAACTACCTTGGTCGACAGTAGCCCCTGATATTTTCGAATGGAATGGTCAACATTATTTGGTGTTAGTAGAGTCTTACTTGAATTGGTTCGAAATTGACCTACTTCCTAACCTAACTTCCAGTAGTGTCATTACTAAGATGAAACATCATTTTGCTGTACATTGTAGTCCACACAAAGTTATTTCTGACAATGGCACTCAGTTTACAAGCCAAGAGTTCAAGAGATTTGCAGAAGAATGGGATTTTGCTCATGTCATAAGTAGTCCAGAGTACCCCCAGTCAAATGGTTTGGCAGAATGCGCAGTGCAAAGTGCAAAGCAATTACTTGAGAAGTCAAGATGAGATAATACTGATGCTTTCTTGAATCTCTTAAATCACAGAAATGTTCCTCATGATAAACATCTTGGTTTACCTGCTCAGAGAATTCTGTCAAGATAAACCAGAAACACAGTACCACTCAGTAGTAAATTGTTAGTTCCATGGGTCAAGAACAACAGATCAGTGAGAAACAATCTGTTGAGGAAATGCCTATCCCAGAAATCCTATGATAAGACCAATAGACCTCTCAATCCATTACAACAGGGGAAAAGTAGTAGGGATGCAAATGCCCATTGGCTATGATTGGACTGATGTCATGAAGAATATTTGTCCAGAGCCAAGATTGTACATTGTAGAATCAGAAGGAGAAACTTTTAGGTGGAATCAGAAAGATTTGAGACTTGTGTCAAAGCCTATACTGCAGCAAATAGCCTATGAGGGAGACTCTTTATCTCAGAGTGAGTTGTCCAGAGCTCCAATTCCAAAGGAACTTCCACAGGAGATTCATGTTCCTATGATGAATCCAGAAGTTCCTGATATGGGTTGTGCATTGCATACTGTCCCTGTTGCTAAATCTAGTCCCAAATGTTATGTTACAAGATATGGTCAAATCTCTAAACCCTGTAGCAGATATGAAGCAACTTGGACATGAACATTGTATTTTGTTTCTAATGTACATAGTAATGCATGCCTAGCTCTAATATTTTTTTGCATGAAGAGCAGTCTTTAAGAGGGAGGATATAGATCAATATGCATGTCAATATACCTTTAAGAAGCTATTTGAGGGCTTGCACTACAGTATAAGTACTAAGCATGTGCGAGCCTGACTGCTATTTCATAGTTAGCTGTTGAGATGTGAAGATGTATGTATGTAAGCTCTGTTTGTTTGTTTGTATTTAGAGATGCTGCTATCTATCCTGATGTGTTTGTATATATTAAAGCATCTGAATGAAATCCCGAGCCTTCTTATTATTTGTGATAGTGATGAACGAGTGACAGTTCTTAACTGTAAGTCTCAAATGAACTATTTAAAACCAACACACAGCACTTGTCAATAAAAAAGGAACTACAGCCTATATGTAAAAATATACAAGACTTTCAATTAAAATGGATAAAATGGACAATAAACTGGATAATTGTAAATAAGGATGTACAAAACAAATGGGATAAATACATAAAATAATAAAACAACAAAAAATTCAGATTTCAGGACTGGAGGAAGTCTTGAATGATAGAGAAAGAGGAATGCATGAAGGAGAACATAATACAGCGTTTCTTTTAAAAAAGTATACTTCACTATTAAATAAAATTGATGATTTAGAAAACAGAATAAGAAGGAATAACATTAAAATATATGGACTACCAGAAAATATAGAAGGTGAGAATATGTTAAACGTCCTAACATCCTGGCTCCCAAAAACAGTAAATCTACCTGAATCCATGTCCTTCTGTATTGAAAATGCACGTAGGTCTTTGGTTATTCTTTCATCGAAAAAAATTGTTCTCCAAGGACTATAATTGTCAGATTCTTCTCTAGCCAAGATAAGGAACTGTTATTAGAACAACATGGACTAATTCTCCAATTAAAGTAAATGACAGTTTAATAAGGTTTGACAAGTATTACTCCACATCAATAACAAAAAGAAAGGAATTCTTACCTTTGGTAAAAAAAATGAAGAAAAGACAGACCCCGGGATTCAAGAAGCTTGGCGCAAGGATGGATTTAGTCTTGTGCCAAGTGTCCTCACTACAGATGGTGCAACAGCACCATATGAATATGTATGAGGGCGCGCCACAGCACCCTCGACGTGCACAGGAAACGTATGCGAGTGCAGGGGGCATGTATAAGTGATCTATGGAGCCGTAAACATGCCCCGACAGTTGCACAACCTACTATGCTTACTAGTAGAGCCTGCCTCTAATAGTAAGTCAGTAATTCAGTGTCCATGGATACCGAAATGTATGCTAAGCATACAAGAGTTTCCACGAACAGTGAAATAAAATCGAAGTAGTAAACACACAAGCAAGTAGTGGAATGTAGAGTCCCTCCCCTAGAACTTTCACAATTAGATTCCCTGTGTCCCTATTATACATTTGAATTGCTGCAATATCAAAGGTGTAAGCACAGCGCAGTGTGTTTGCACATTGCCGCCCTCCGCCGAGCGTAGCTTACACATCAAATTCATTCAAATAGAGAAAGACATGCAGAATCAACATAAACGTCAATAGTGTAGTGTTTAGAGCATCCGCCTAACGAACAGGCATTCACGGTTCGAGCCCAACAATAGCACATATCAATTTCCATGTGGAATGAATTTCGTTTTGCTGTAAAACCGACATAAGAGTATCGCATGAGATATTTAACTGAATGTCATTCAATCAAAGTGGCACTGTCATAATGAATAAGGCACTAGTAAGCAGGTGTAAGCACAAATAAGCAGCAGTAACCATATATAAGTATTAGTAAGCAAGTCTGAGTGCGCTTGCGCAGGTCTAAGCAGTGCCCAGCATAGGAAATGTATATAAGTACAGATATATATATATGAAGAAAGAACGACGTAACAATAAAGCATACAAAAGGAATGAGAAGGGAATCAACAGCAACCCCTGTATTATATAGCACTGTCAGCGTATGTCATATCAAGCTGGGCAGGAGTGCGCAAAGCACTGCTACTCACACCACAGGCAGGATATTACCAGTGGGAGTAACATTGTTTATCTGCTAAGTCTACTTCACACTCAGAGGGTAGTCCCTGGTGGGACTACCCAAAAATTGATAGACTATTTGGCCATCCGACCATTACACAAGCAAGGGCAGGTATGTTCAAGAACTAAATGGTGAGAGAGCCTGAGATTACATGGGTTAGGACGACATACATGTTGGGCCCCTAACACACAGGAGACGGCAATGTGTAGAGGTGTGTCATGGCTGCTATAGCAACTGGACAATGGATGGTATGTGTGTATGTTGAATTCGGGTGGGGTGGAGGAATTATGGGTATGAAATTATGGATCCAGGTGTGCCAGGGTTGGATGGGCTGGTTCTAACTGGACTGCCTCGTGGAGGTCAGCGAGTTCGCTATAAGTATATATGCATACACACATGCAGACATCTATATGTAGAAGTACATTCTCTGTAACACATTCATTCCATTTGCAGACACAAATAACATGAATGTGCCCTTACAAACCTCAACAGTAGATAGAATAATAGGTTTTTCATAAGAGGGAAGGGACGAAACTGCTAAAATGCAGAAGTGTGTACAATGTCCGAAGTCAGTGCTGTGCTGAAAAAAATCAAATGTGAGGACTTTCTCACACATCGAATCATTCCTGTGATCTGCCTGCTATGGCAACGCCAATTACTAAACCGGTCTATTTGTAAAAGAAATACGCAGAACACATACATAATTAGGTTCTCATGTGTAACGTGTGCGTTACCACATAGTCATACTTATTAATTTATTGTAGTGTCATGTTAACGGAAGTAAGGATGTAATGAAGTATAGAGTCTAATCTTGACATAAAGACATGCGTGTCCCATGTGGGACAACCCAAAAATTGAGAATAGTGTCCTTTTGGTCGCTCATGTCACCAATATTTATGGACTAAAAGTTTAGGAGTTCTGAGGATACGTGGAGTGAGTCAACCCATGGGATGTGTCTACAGGAGCAGGGAGTGGCCAATGTGTAGTGGTGTGGATACACTGCAAATCCAACTGGAGAATGGATGACTGCAGTGTTAGGGAGGCAGTGGAGTGGGTGTTTGGGGAACCAGGAGCCATGGGCATATGGGTATATATGCAAATGAAGGAGCACAGCAATAGTGTATTGGTTAGAGCAACCACCTAACGAACAGAAATTCCCGTTCTGAATCCCACTGCATCACATACGATTTACCATTGGTAATCTGTACATGAACATATTTCGACATCTGTCCGCTGTATAACCTGCAAAATAACAATTAAAAGTGAACCGGAGCGAAGTGTCAGTGTCATAATGAATAAGGCACTAGTAAGCAGGATTAAGCATATATAAACACCAGTAAGCATGTGTAAGTGCGTTTGCGCGGGATATGCATTGCTTTACAGAAGCACACACATATATACATATATATATATATATATATATATATATATATATATATATATATATAATATATGTATACATACATACATACATATATATATATATATATATATATATATATATATATAGTTGCAGACATATACATATACATATATATATATATATATATATATATATATATATATATATATATATGTGTGTGTGTGTGTGTGTGTGTGTGTGTGTGTGTGTGTGTGTGTGTGTGTGTGTGTGTGTGTGTGTGTGTGTGCACATAGATATACACAGATATACAGCTATGATAGGAAACAGCACACAAGAATGACATATGTTCACAGGCTATGCCAATGGAAGTGAGGGGCTCAGGCAAGAAACATGAAACACGTAGCATGACTTTCCACCCCCCTAGCTGGACATGGTAAACATACACACAAACCTGCAAACAATGTAAATAGTCCACTGCTCCCCTGACCACAGGTAGGATACAACTGGAGGGTTACACAGTGCACCCGTGAAATCTAATCTTGGAACACAGACAGGAGCGCCCCTTGCAGGACACCCCAAAAATTGACAAGACCAAAAGAAGGTGATACACCGAACATTCTGGCAGGAGTGTATACATACCCAGAATACAAGGGTGGGAAAGCCTGATGACCCATGGGTCGAGACAATTGTATAACATGGGTCCCATGAAGTGGAGAGTGGCAGCGTGTAGTGGTGTGTTCAGAACCGACCAGGATCCAGAGTAAGGATGGGTGCTGTAGAGGAGGTGCAGGTGGGGGAACTATGGGTAGCTAGTTATGGGTCTAGGTGTGCAGGTGTTGGCTGATGTGGGCCTATATGGACAGCCCCAGGGATGTTAGCAAATGTGTTCATTGGGCGGAGGTATTGCTCAATGAGCAGCCACACCCACTACGAGTCCCACTACATGGCAAGGAACGGAATAACCAGATGTAGATGTATATATGTAGAGGTATGTGTATATCTACCCATAGCTACACACTGATGTCCCGCTCACCAGGCTGAACAAGGAAAAGGTCACAGTAAGCTGCCTGTCGGGTGCTAGAATCCGCCACATAGCACAAGCACTCAGGTCACTCCAAAGCAGGTACAAATATAACTCAGTCATTGTCCATGCTGGTGTAAATGACTTGAGACGTACCTCCCTGGACTACATGAAAAGAGACATAGAGGAACTCTTTGATTATGTAGCCCAGGCCGGTATGACCCTGACCTTGAGCAGCATCTTACCCTCACCAAGAATGATGCCACAGTACAAAGACAAAATGATCAATTTTAACAATTGGCTTAAGTATTGGTGTCATTCTAAGGGGATCCAGTGCCTGTCTGCTTGGGATGACATGCTCGACAAGCCACGCTGCTTCGCAAGGGACGGCTTGCATGTGTCACCCCTGGGCTTTCGGATATTGGCAAAGGCTCTTGCCACCCACATAGCATAGTGCCTTTTTTAGGCAAGGCTCAAAAGACAAACCCACCTAAAAAACACAAGTAAAAAGAAACTAAGGGTAATGCTGCTCAACGCCAGAAGTCTAAACTTCAAGATGCACACTCTCGAAGCCCTCCTCAGTATGGAAAACATCGATGACTGTGCAGTGACAGAAACCTGGTTCAAGGCTCCCGAGAGCACCCCAGCACTAACAGGTTATACCTCATATCATGCTTTTCGGCCCCAAAACTTGGACCGAACCACAAAAGGAGGGGGAATATACATATTAATCAAGGATACCCACATCTCCAGGTTAGTGGCAATGCACAAAGCATCGGAGACCATCCATGTGCAACTAACAGTGGGCAAAACTGCCCTCCAGTTTGTAGCATGCTATAGACCACCCTCTCAAACTCAGGAACCCAACTCGGCCTTCTTAAAGACACTGGAGAATATGAAGGTCTCTCCAAACACCATCATATTGGGGGACTTCAACTACCCAAACATAAACTGGGAGCATTACTCAAGCCCCAACACCCTAGCCCAAAGGTTCCTAGAATTCATAAACTCGAATGCTATGGAACAACTAGTTACCTCTCCCACAAGAGGGGAAAACATATTAGACCTGATCATCACAAACATGGGGACACAATGTTCCATACCAGAAGTATACCCCTCATTGGTAAGATTGGACCATAAATTAATCTCCCTGGAAATCCACATCCTGCCCCCACCCCCAGCACAGAAGACCACAGTGAAGAATTTCTCAAAAGCTGACTTCACACTTCTTAAGACAGAAGTGGAATCCTTCAAGGCCCCTGGGCCAGTGGAAACCACAGCCCACTCTGCTGAATCCTTTATAAACGCATTCTATGGACACCTACAGGAATGCATGGATCATGCAATCCCAAATAAAACCAAGACCCATTCCCCCAAAGACAGGCGCCCTGTCTGGTGGATCCCAGCCATTAATAAGCTATACAACAGAAGGAGGAAGCTACTACATGATAGAGCAAAATCCCTAAAAGGGAAGGCATCTCTGATCAGTACTAACAAAAAACTACGAACACTCATAAAATCATCCAAGGCCAACTTTAAGAGAAAAATTGCACAAGACACTAAAGATAATCACAAGGCTTTCTTTAGTTATGTTAGAAACCCGGGTGGAAACTCCCAGATATGCTCAGAGTTATTCCAAAATGACAAAAAATACACTGAACCCACAGACATTGCCAACATACTAGCAGACAGATTCAGTGCAAATCCCCCCCCCAAAAAGGACAAATATCTATCCCGATAGAGTGTTGTCTCCCTGACATCTCAGATGCCCAGGTGAGAGCTGCCCTCTCCAAAGCTAAAAACACAGCATCAATGGGACCAGACAGTGTCCCGGGTTGTGTGCTACATGAACTCCAAGAAGAGCTAAACCCACACATAAGGCTGCTGTTTAATCGCAGCCTTACCTCAGGATATGTACCCAAAGAATGGCGTACAGCAACAGTGGTCCCACTCCACAAAGGAGGTGCTTCTACGGACCCTGGAAACTGGAAACCCCATAAGCTTGACAAGCCTGGTCTGCAAAGCTATGGAGAGGATCATTATGGAACTCATAAACAAAGACATTGGGGACCTACAGACATTGGATCCTACCCAATTCGGCTTTGTTAAGGGCAGATCCTGCCTCTTGTACCTGGTCGACTTCTTTGAAACAGTCACCAAGGTCATTGATGAGGGTAAGGTAGTTCACACAGCCTACCTTGACCTTGCAAAAGCCTTCGACACAATACCCCACTCGGACATCATAGACAAGCTCTCCAGCTTAAATATAAACCCCTATGTCATAAGATGGGTTGCAAACTGGCTCAAGAACAAAACCCACAAGGTCAGAATTGCTGGAGCCATGTCAGACTCTAAACCAGTCACAAGTGGCATCCCACAGGGCTCGGTCCTGGGTCCTCTCTTGTTCGGTATTTATTTTTCTGAGGTACAGGCTAACATGGGAGGATTGTGGCTGACCAAGTACGCAGATGACTGCAAACTGGGCACCATAACTGATTCTCCAGCAGACACAAGCATCCTTCAAAAGGGTCTCATAGAAATGGAAAACTGGTGCCAGAGCCATGGCCTTAAACTAAATGCCAAAAAATGTATAGTCATACCCTTTGGGAAAAACAAAGTGCCCACAAATTACCACATAGGTGGTAATCCATTAAGTACGGAGGAAGTAATTAGGGACCTAGGGACCCAAGTTGACAGTAACCTCTCATTTGACTCTCACATTGTCAAAGTGGTTAGAAAGACCTTCTATATTGCCCACCTTATCATGAAGAGATTCACATCTAGATTGGGAGGGGTCATTGTACCCCTTTACTCTTCCCTCATCAGGCCCATAATTGAGTACAATGCCCCATTTGGGATGTACCTTACCCGACATTTGCAGCAATTGGAAAGACCCCAAAAGTACCTCACCAAGAGGATCAAGGGACTCAAACATATGCCATATGCTGCCCGGCTAAAGAAACTCCAGCTCTACTCAGTAGCATACTGCCTACTCAGAGGAGATCTATGCCTAACGTACAAGGCCATGTCCAACCCAGAATTAATGGACATGCTCTACCTCAGAAAATCCAAATCCACCAGAGCTACGCGAGCGAGAGATTTGAACCTCACAACAGAAATAAATAGGACATGCTGGAGGAACAGATTCATAACCCAGATGCTCCCTTCACTCTGGAATAAAATCCCAGTCCATGTTAGGCAGAGCCCCTCACTGACTCTCTTCAAGAGAAATCTTGACGAGTGGATGGGAGATCGTAGGTTTACCCCAGGGGTTACTTCTGTGTCACTGCTAGACAGAGGCACAGTAAACTAAACCTTAAAATGGGAACAGTATACTCATTCCAAGGGGTGGTGAAAGCCAAACACACTCTGGCTAGGCTTATAAATGCCCTAGGGCAGATAGCCTAGTATGAACCTATGAACCTATGAACATGAAGATATACCTCACCCTCTCCATAGTACAAATGTATGCACACAGAGACAGAATACATATACATACCCACATATAGATATATAATATGCAGACACCCATAGACCCATATGTTGTTTTATATATTAGTACTAGGCTAACTGCCCTTGCAAGCCATTTTAAGCCTAGCCAGTTATCCCTTGTGGAACTCAGACCATGTACCTTGTGTTTATAAGGCAAACACCTTAACCATTAGGCCACCTTCCCAACAGTGTACCCCATTATGGGCCTGATATAGACAGCAATATATAAATATATACATGCATGCATACATATACAGATATATCTGTATATAATAATGTATATATATATATATATATATATATATATATATATATATATATATACGATACAGCAGTTATGAATTACATATGTTCACAGGCCATGCATATGGGGGTGAGGGGTCCAATAAACAAATGTGTAACACGTAGCTTCAACCCCCCCCCCCAGCTAGGCCGGTGAGACATACAGACACACAATAAAGGTAAACACACAACTGCTTCTCAGACCACCGGCATGATACCACCAGTGGGAGAGACCTGCCAGGTCTAATCTTGAAACAAAGACATCATTGTCCCTTGTGGGACACCCAAAAATTAATGATCATTGGAGTCAGTCCCTGTAATGATTCATCAATTTAGGCTGTAGATGTACACAGACCAGTAGGTTGTGAAAGCCTGATAATCCATGGGTCGACACAATGCACGACATGCGTCCCGACACATGCAGAGTGGGCAGTGTGTAGTGGTGTATTTATACCCCACCTGCACCCACAGTAAGGATGAGTGCTGTAGAGGAGGGGCAGGTGGGGGAACTATGGGTATGCAATTATGGGCCTAGGCATGCAGGTGTTGGCTGGCACAGTCGTATTAGGACAACCCTGGGGATGTAAGTAATATTCCGAAATGGGCATAGCTTATGCCCATACCTCTCAACCCCTAAGAGCAAATCTACTGGACAGGACATAAACCATTGGGGGAACAAATAGGGACCATACCTTTGAAATGTCCCTGATTTCCACTCAAATTCTAACTCTGTCCCACTTAATCCCTCCTAAAACTAGTGGTATTTGGAGGAAAGGTGGTGAATTACACGTAATGAATAATGACAACAATTAAGAGTTATAATCGTCATTTACCTCAGAAAATGTGTATGAATTCATATGCTCTGAGTCTGTCAATGTGTCAGATTAATAGCACTAATATTTTAAATTTGTCCCTGATGTTGTTATGACGTGTCCCTGATTCATTTGATATTAGTCCCCAATCGTTTGATAGGGACAGAAAGCACATATTCCACTTACAACCTTAGAAAGATGATAGAATATTAGGTATGCAGTAGCATGACTCAGCTGAAGGACGTGGGTTCCAAAATCCAATTACCTGTTTGTATTGAAGAGTGTCAGTTCCCATGTATTAGCCAGACATGTGCAGATTGTAAGAGGAACACACCAATAATATGAATCAAACTCTGGACAGGCCGTGGATTCCGTACAGTCGAACGGCATGCTTTCGCCTAATGGGCAGACATTCCCGATACTGTAGGCATGTAATCCGATGTAATAGGCATCACAAGGTAATATCGTAGTCCTCACTCCTACCCAGGGGTGTGAGTGTCAGATGCAAACACCAAATGCAGTGCATTTTGCAAGTGCGGGATCAAGCGGGTGTAAGCCTGTTTGGCCACCGGTATGCGAGTATTACACTGGTGAAACAAAGTAGAGGCTAACTGAGTGTAAGAAACTGGAACTAGAGGTTAGCATTGCCTATCTCCACGCAAACCCACACACACCTGCTCTCAACTGCTTTAATGTGCCTTAATCACTCCATATACAACAGCCTTGTTCTGCCTAGCAACAAAATAAACGGCCTCTGCAAGGCTCGAAACCAGGACCTTACACACACAGCTAATGTGATTTACTACTAAGCTATGACAGATATACAGACATCGGATGTTATCACAAACATATCATCCAGCACAGTCATTCAACAGTATAGGAAATGTATTCCATCATGTAGATGTATGTGTGTGTGTTTATGTCCAGATATAGATACATACATATATATATAGATATATCAAGAACATCCCATGTGACAACAAGGAATGAAAAGGGAAACACCAGCAACGCCTGTATTATGTAATGGTGTTGTCCTATGTAATATCAAGACTCCCTCAGACAGACATGCGTCATTAATACACTCAAACATTTGTACATTGGCCAAATACATCACTTTGTGCATTTTATTTACATTAACACAACAGATCTTGTCCAATCATTATGTGAGAACAGTACCCTTGCAAGGTGCTGTGTGCGGCATCATCATCATGAAAAAGGTAAATGGGGTATCCCTAGAGGGACTGGTAGTGTTGTGTGTACAATGGGGTCATTTGCATCACGTGTACCTGGAACCTTTAGGAGTCATGTGCATACCAGGATCGTGTGCCTGAGAGACAGGGCTGAGGAAAACTGGAGTATGTTGTGATGCATATTAAAAAGGTTACATGTGTCCAGTGGACACGTGTGTGAAATGGACAGTTATGTATGGGGCAAATGTTGTTCTAGGAACTGATTGGCCTTTTGTTTCCTTAGGGTGAGAGTGGGATGTGGGGGAAGGAGAGTAGGTATACTCGTGGAGGATAGGTTGGGTAGGATGACGACAAGACAGCATACAGGGTCAGTATATGACATATGTGGGGGGGATACACCTTGGATGGGGAGGGGTTCATAGGTTTATACTAGGCTATCTGCCCTAAGGCATTTATAAGCCTAGCCCAGAGTTTCTTGTGGCTTACGCCACCCCTTATGTTAAAAAATACTGTGCCCATTAGTTTGTTGTGCCTCTGTCCAGCAGTGACACAGAGATGATTCCCAGGGTAAACCTATGATCTCCCATCCACCAGTCAAGATTTCTCTTGAACAGAGCCAGCGAGGTGCTCTGCCTCACATGGACCGGGATTTTATTCCACAACATAGGGAGTCTCTGGGTGACAAATCTATCCCTCCAGCATGTCCTATTTATATCTGTGCTAAGGTTTAAGTCGCTTGCTCTAGTGGATCTGGTAGATTTGGATTTTTTGAGGTGGAGCATGCCCATTAATTCCGGGTTGGACATGGCCTTGTATGTCAGGCACAGGTCACCTCTGAGCAGACGGTATGTGACTGAATAGAGCTGGAGTTTCTTCAGTCTGGCAGCATATGACAGATTTTGGAGTCCCTTTATCCTTTTGGTGAGGAACTTTGGGGTCTCTCCAATTGCTGCAGGTGTCAGGTGAGATACATCCCGAATGGGGCATTGTACTCGATCATTGGTCTGATAAGTGAAGAGTACAGGGGAACAATAACCTCACTTGATCTGGATGTGAATCCCTTCATGATCAGGTGGGCAATGTAGAAGGTTTTTCTAACCACTTTAGCAATGTGAGTGTCAAAAGAAAGGCCACTGTCAACCTGGGTCCCCAGGTCCCTGATAACCTCTTCTGTGCTTAGTGGATTGCCACCTATATGGTAGCTTGGGGTTACCTTGTTTTTCCGAAGGGTATGACTATACATTTTTTGGCATTTAACTTCAGGCCATGGCTCTGGCACCAGCTATCAGTTTCCGTGAGACCCCTCTGAAGGATATCTGTGTCCGATGTACTTTCCACTATGGCTCCCAGTTTGCAGTCATCTGCAAACTTTGTCAGCCATAGTCCTCCTATGTTAGCCTGTACTTCTGAGAAGTAGATGCCGAACAACAGGGGGCTAAGGATTGAGCCCTGTGGGACACCACTTGTGACCAGCTTGGAGTCTGACATGGCGCCAGCTACTCTAACCCTGTGGGTTCTGTCCTTTAGCCAGTTTGCAACCCATCTTGTGACATATGGGTTTACATTTAAGCTGATAAGTTTCTCTATAATACCCGAGTGGGGTATTGTGGGGTATTGGGTGTTTGGCAGTCACAAGCCCATGAGCCCCCAGATGGAAGCAGTGGGACAGAGGTCCCCAGCCATGGGCAGCCACCACTGCATCAAACAGCTGCAAAGGTGGCTGTGCTGGGGGCTGTTTAGGAGGGGCAGGCTCACCCTGTAAATGTGACACTGTGCCCTTGAGCTGGTGTATCTAGCCTCAAAACCCCATATTCAGCCCCCTACGCACCACATCCGGGACTGTACGACAGTGGACAAGTTCCTGTCTGGACCTGCTCCCAGGGGGAACAAGCCCCATCCTCAGTGGCGGTTCCACCAGAAGGTGGTGCAGAGCCAACAGAGGTGGAGGTCCAAAGCTGGGCCCCAGATGTGCTGGTGCCCGGTGCCATGGCCAGCTGAAGTGAGACAGGAAGTTCTGCCGGAACCTCCAAACCCATAGAGCCTATGGTGTTGCAGTTTTAACACAGATATGGCTTAGTAATAGTCAACAGCATTCAGGATTACTTATAACAGTATGCATAGATATGACCATCAACCCAACACAACAGATGGTATACATTTGCAGAGGGAGCACAACACAAGCATATATACTGCGTGACATCTGTACAAAGTGTAGAAGACTTGTGACTGCAGCTATGAACAGTGGCCCATTATTGACATGTCACTGATAACCTCAGACAGTGACTGTCATACCACTGTTTCATGTGACATATGTCCAATCAGGGATGCGATGGCAGTAACTCTCATCACTATCACCATGTACTGACTGCAATCCTCACACTATGCTTCTGCAGTTCACAGATGTGTGTTCAGTAACACAGGAAACTAATGGTTCCACACACGGACCAGTCCACAGATGGCCCTACAGATGGGGGTTCCCTCTCAAACAGAGCACTGTCTTGTCAGTTTTAAAACATGTAGAATAGCCATTACCACACACAACTTGTTAAACTGCAGTTGTCTCAATGAAGCATAGCTACACTTACATGCTGTAGTCATGTCTGGCACATCACCCTCCTATCTTTAGGCTATTTTCCACTGTGTATGTTGTCTGAGGAATATCCAGATATCATCTGTGATGCAGTTTACCAAACACCAGATCCAGGTTCCACTCACAGCGACTGTCATGGGCAAACACTAACATGATGTTCCTAGATATTGTACTGTGTTTCCATGTGATTGGCTATGGGAACATCACCACCGCTGTTCCACATGCAATCAGCTAGAGTAGGACTGCAATAGGTGCAAAGGCCATCACCTGATCATGACCATCACTTACAAAACATAAGCTGCTGCTGAGAAGGTGTACAACTCCACATCCACCAGAGAGTGTGTGGAAGGAACAGACAGAGGCAAAGTACATCAGAGAAGGGCTTGGAGATGAAAACCTAATCATCGGCTGTCACACATCTACCAGTACAGGGGTTCAAATCCATGACTGAGTAGCCATTACTATTACAAGTGCATGCAGTTACTCCATGTGCCACAAAGCTGACATGTTGGTGTGCTGTAAGAACATATATGTGTGCTGGTGAGCAACATCTGCAACAGAGACATAGTAGACATACATTAGGTGTAGCACACATGTCTGTCCACATGAATGGATGTCACTGTCAACACAACCACACTCTCTAAGGGACTCATTGCCACACTTTGCCAGGCCCACAAATACATTTCCTAACTACTTAGTTTGCCACACGGCAGTAATGCACAGGTACTACATGCACCACAGGGGATATCCGGAGGTTCTATGGGCTAGGTCATGTGAATGTGTCTGACATCAGTTGGTATGCCAATGGGAGTTATACTGAGTGTGACTGTGGTTGAGAGCATCATATCCCACACACAGACACAAGGTGCCAGTACTGACATGCATGTGTACATTGCTTCATGGGTGTGTAGTGGTTGGCTGTGCAAGATGGCTGTATAAGGCTGGGTGAGGGGTAATCCTTGGCATCACACCACCCGACAATGGTGTGCAGTGTGGTACAGGGGTGTAGTGTCTGCAATGTTCCACACAGATGGGTATTGTATGAACTGACCTGTCATCCTGGTTACCATTATGTATGGCCATTGCTTTGCAATGCATGCCATGTCTGTGTTTGATAGTCCTTGACATGGATATTCCCTGGGATGTGCATGTCCCACAATAATGTACAGTGACATGTACAAGTGTACCTGGTTTGGCTGGCACATGTTGTGTACACAGACTGTTATCCTCAGATTTGCCAATACTGGCCTGGTGTGGCAGGACCTGCTTATAGACAGCAAGTTGACCCTGCACCTCCATTGATAGCATAATACAGGTATTCCCTGGTGTCAGTGGCATCCTTCCATACAGGGCACATGTGTAAGGCATTGTATGGCCTCTGTGGATCACATTTGATGGCATGACATATGTTGCAGGCATCCAGTGGGGAACATAGTGAAGGCATATTGTCCGCAATTATGTGCCTATTGTACTGCTGGACAGGGTGCCATGCCATCTGCAGCCCACTGCAATCACACCATGCCTATTATATGTCATCAATGTGCAGGGTACTAACAACATAGTGGGATATTCTAGGCAAGTGTGTTTGTGTATGACACATGGGTTTAGAACGTATTCCGGGTAATAGTAGGGTGGCCTTTTGCCAGATGTAGGGATATGGCTTGCCAACACAGTCCCTTGGCTGATTAACAACTGTACTCCTCATGAGGTGGACATTGTGAAATATAATACAGACACCATATAGGAAAACTACAAAATCCACTATCCAACTTTTCCATTGGTTAGACACTCACAGCCACCTCCACACAGGCTCTGACTGTCAAACACACACACACACATGCACACACACCTACCACGTCTTGGAATAGAACCCCTACCTAACTAGTTTATCATACTACAGCATTACGCAGTTACAGCACGTGCTACAGAGATTACTGGGTTACAGCATTCCCAGAGGTATATTACTAGGTGGGTGACATCACCAGGATTGCCAAAGGTGGTTATATGAGTGGTAAATAGTGTGCATACTCTAAAAAGCATTGTTCTTTTCTCAGGCAGGCAGACAGACACATACACACACACACACACACACACACACACACACACACACACACACACACACAGTTGGTCTGTCTTGGAATAGAACCCCTACCTAACTAGTTTAGCACACTACAGCAATACACAGGTACAGCACATGCTACGGAGAATACTGGGTTACAGCAGTCCCAGAGGTGTATTTCTAGGTGGGTGAAATCAGCAGGATTGCCAAAGGTGAGTATGTGAATTGTAAAGAGTGTGCATACTCTAAAAAGCATCATTTCTTTCTCAGGTAGACATACACACATACAGTTGGTCTATTTGGGATTAGAACACCTACCAATCTAACTTATCACACTACAGCATTATGCAGTTACAGCACACGGCATGGAGATTACTGGGTTACAGCAGTCCCAGAGGTGTATTCGTAGGTAGGTGACATCAGTGGATTGCCAAAGAAGGGCATTTCAAGTGTACTGCGAGTTGTACATGTCTGTTACCTGCATGTACCGCTTGCTTACTGTCATGAAAACACATTTACACCCGCTTACAACTGTTGTATTCTGTCCTAATTGACAGGTATCAACAAGGCTGAACCCGGGACCATGCACACTGAGGTCACAGGATATACCACTAAGCCATCTGGGTTGTATACATGTTGCATGGAGTTTATAATGCACATCTTACTACAGGTATTCCACAGTAATGAAAATAAATGGGACAGACACTTTGTGTACATATGTACAGTACCCTTGAATGTACTGTACTCTGTGAAACAACAAAGACAAATCTACATCTGTACAACTGTCATAACTACATGTATGTGTAGATATATATATATATATATATATATATATATATATATATATATATATATATATATATATATATATATATTTATGCACCTACGGGATGTGTACACACACACACACACACACACACACACACACATATATATATATATATATATATATATATATATATATATATATATATATATACATATACACAGACACAGCTACAGCTATATATATATATATATATATATATATATATATATATATATATATATATATATATATACACACACACACACACACACACGCATATCTGAACACCCTTTGTGACACAGAAGGGTTCCAAAGGAACTGATGTGTACACAAAACAGAGGCATCTCTTGTGTTATAACATTTAAATCTTACTCATTTCACCAGAGAAGGGATGGTTGTTGTGTATGTGGCGTTTGGGATGGGGAATGATGGCTAATGTAATCTACCCCGGGGATTGTGGAGTTTGAGTGGGGGAATGATGGGTATGGACCTACACCCCGGTGACCACTTCTGTGTCACTGCTCGACAGTGGCACAGGAAAATAACATACCCAACTGTAGTTGTGCTTGACTATGTATTCTTTACAATTCCTATGTAATACTTTGTAGACACCAGTCACCACAGATGGCTACCATGGTGTGCTAAAAGACATTACAAATGTGTATGCCTGGCTACAGGGTAGTCACACTCACACAAACACTCACACACTTGCCAGTATTGTGCATACATGTCTTGCCTAGGTAAAGGTAACTAGTACAATGGTATGCAGTTGGGGAATGTGCCACAGAACACATACAATTACACTTACTCTGATTCCACTTCTGAGCTGGGTGACATCACAGGACCGATTACTTGCAGTGGGGAGGGGGGAAGAGAGAGGTTTAGCAGTTGACAAGGATAAAGGCCAGTGCAAAAGGTGGTATCTCTTTGGACTGCAGCAAAACCCACTGTCATGACAGAATGCAGACACAAATACAACCACACTCCGCCATTTGCTGACACACACACTCAGGCATTTGCTGAGAAACACACACACGCACAAACACACTCAGCCATTTGCTGACACACACACAAACATGCACACACAGTTGCTAGTGGTGGGATCAGAACTCCTGCTTATCTACAGATCACTATTACAGTACTACGCAGTTATGAGATGTGCCACTGAGATTACACATTCTGAGGAAGTCAGAATGCCCTTCTAAGACTGAGAACAACAACAGGGAGACTGACAGTCATGAAGTACATAGCTGTAAACCTGTGTGTTTAAAATAGATGTCCATTACAACCAGTATGCATAAACAGGACACACCATCTGCAGGTAGTACATAGGTAGGCCTGAGAGGTATAGTTGTAGCACACCAGGAACCTGAACTGGAGTATGCCCATCTGTAGAATGGACAACTACTATCACTATACAGGGTTATAATGGGCATGCTCATACACTTATTAGCACAGGGCCATTTGGGATGCACTATGACTACAACTACACAAGTTTATACTGGGCATGCTCATACACTTAGTAACAAAGGGCTTGTTGGATGCACTGACTCAAATTACACAAGGTGGCAGTGGGTACGCTCATACACTTAGTAGCACAGGGCTGTTTGGGATGCTCTCTGATTCTAACAACAGAAGGCCACAGTGTGCATGCTCATACACTTACATTTACAGTACATGTTGTAATGGACTCCTATTGTAAACACACAGGTTTACAGCTATGTACATCTTACCTGTCAGTATTTATGCACATCATACTGGTTTACTACCTGATACCCATATGTGGCCCGTAAATTATATATCTGTGTCTGTGCTGTGTGATACACATGCATACATGTACATGAAGTACTGACATATATCTGTTAAGTATATACAATCATGCATGTGTGGACGTGACAGACAATAGGTTAACTGGGACACACAGGTGGATGTTACCTACAGCATGTGTCACACACATTGCTGCTCTGAAAGGCATACATTGATAGCAGGTTGTGGACAGTGGCATTATATGTGGAACAGTGGCATGTGCAAGCATAATGTGTGAGCCACATTGTGTAATGGTACTGAGGTGCAGGTGTCAAGATGACCTCTCCCGGCTGTGTTAGTAGTTGTCATTACTAGCAGGACTGCTACCCTAAGTATATCTCACATTGGTCATATACACAATTTCTGCTGCTGTCCGTCACCTTACATGAGGCATTTGCTACCAAGCACATTACTGCCACTCGCAGTGATGTCATGGTACGAGTGGCAACTGCTAGACCAAAATAATGAGCCAATGTCCTGCTGTTATTATGAGGTTGTCCAGTGTTTGTCATTCCGGGCTGTCATGACTGAATGACAAGCCTTCGACACAGAGCACATGCATCCATGTTTCACATGTGTGTGGATAATACCTAGGTTGCATTTACCTATATAGCCGCATTCCAAGGCAAATGTCCTACACACCGAAGTAACACCTTGACACCTACAAGACAATTTCATTTGATGCTTATGCTAATCAGTGCTAGATGTGTGGCTTTAATAATCCATTTGCTCAATGTAGAACCTACAATGGGAAATACTGACATCTGTGCAGTGAGGAACACCTGGCTGAAGGCTCTGTAGTGCACAATTGCACTACCACCATATAACTCAGATCCAGATATGTGGTCCATAACTGTGGTATGGACCATTCCAGGTGGTGGTGTCCACATATTCATAAAGGCTACTCACATGTAAAGACCACTACTCCAACATAACTCATCACAGATGAGTCAGGTATAACTGACAGTGGCAAATGCTGCATTCTAGGTTGTATCCTCATATACATCTACCACCTTGCCCCCAGACTACCAACACACATCCATATGTGGTATGGCATAGTATGGTAGACCACAAGATAACCTTCTATTGGTGGACTGTACCTAGGCCTACATCAGCTGCGCAAAGTACCCATGTACAGACACAGCTGCATAATGTGTTATGCAATGCAATAATACCATTGTTTGTAACCAGCTTAGTTGTACACATACCAGGGTCCCTCAGATGTTGCCAGCATTAAAACAGTCGACTGTTGCTGTACACCAGTAAACAACACCCTCATGGTTGGATATGACCTAACTGTACCTGCCCTGGATATATACATCCCACACTCACACAACATAAATGACATTACCATAGTTTTCATTATCCTTTCTACATACAGGTGGCTACAGTCATTACACACATGCACATGGCAGATAGCATGTTAACAGTGCAAAATGATAGGCATAGTTTTTATTCAAACTAAAGGGGTGGCGAAAGCCACATAACTATGGGCTAGGCTTATAAATGCCCTTGGGCAGATAGCCTAGTATGAACCTATGAACCTATGAACCTATAAGGTTTGATATCTATGTTAACAGGGGTTATATTCCCTCTCTACTGGACACCCATGACACCTATCATATCATACAACACCCCATGTGGCATGTATGTCATTAGACATGTCCACCTAATGCAATGTCTACAAACATACCCAAATAACAGGATCATAGGACCTACACAAGGCCTGTATTGACAGACCCAGGGAAATCCATCTCTGCACTGTATGTTCCTGAGTAGTCACAGGTGATATGTTCATCACATGTACAGCCATGTGTGGCCACAGCTCCTACATATACCCCATGTCAACAATTGCAAGACATGCATGTTGTGTGCTGTCTGGACATTAGCTGTAGTACCATAATAGCCAGTACATGCTGGGGTGAGATGTTTACAAGCCACAGACCTCGCACATGCTTGAATGAGTGTACTGCCTAGCCTAACAGAGCACATTGCTGGCACACTTCCAGTAAACATGAGGTGTGTGTGGCAAATATGATGTGCTCACTGTTGACTATTACAGTGCCCTGGCTTCACCATGGCACTGTCAAGTAACAGTTTGTAGGAGCATGACATGGAATAATGCTGTGTGTGTTTTGCTGATATGTGCTGTTGTCATATATGTACACTTGGCTACTCTGTGAAGGTGGTTGTGTCCTACCAGTACATGAATACAACATCCATTATGGTATAATGCTCGGCTATGTTTCACACATGGCGTGGGGAAGGTGTGGAATGTATCCGCTTGACCTGCTAGTGCACTTACTGATGTAGACCGCATATGTGTACATGTATTGATGTTTGTGTAGATTCCATGTGTGAGCAGTGTCTGATGTTTGAATGTGATTGTTGTCTTAGTGCATCATGCTGTTGCAATACAGCCTCAACATTGCCAACTGTATATGGTGATATGCTCTAAGTACAATAAGCTGTACATGAGGTATGGACAGATGTTTGGACATGACTACTAAGTGGTGGGGCTACTTTGCAGATGAATGATTACTGAGGACAGCTCACTGGTGTGTTACAACCATTCCTATAATAACCTGTGTAACTGCTAAGGTCAGTTTTTTTTAATTGAAGTGGAAGACAGACAATGTAGAATGCAGTAAGGGTGACACTGAAGGCAAACCTCTTGACACCTGTAACAGTAATATCTCCCCTGTGCATATATTGTGCATATATCAGCACAGTTGGCAAAGGAAAGAGTCAGTAAGCTTTGTAGCGAATGCGATAGTGCTGTATTTCTGTAATACTTTTCATGAGATAGGCAGGTGTTTGATTCACAGTACTGGCACGTGTGGGTGTGTGTGTGTCCATATATGTCACGTATGGTTGGGAATACATTCTACATGTTTTCACTTTCCTGAACACTGTTGTTGACATCAGTACAGAGTGAAGTGTAGAAAGAAAGGCATAGGCAGGTGGTTGAACCTCACACATGCCAAGTGTCTGTATGTGTGTGACATAGGTGTATATCTTTGTGAATGCCACAGTGTGTGTGTGTGTGTGTGTGTGTGTGTGTGTGTGTGTGTGTGTGTGTGTGTGTGTGTGTGCGTGTGTGTGTGTGTGTGTGTGTGTGTGTGTATGGCTATTCATGTGTATGGATGTCCGGTCCCTGGAGTGAGGCTGTATTTTACCATAGTGAAATGTTAATGCCCCCTTGCCCCATCCACTCAATGCAATCTAGTATCCCTGTTCATATCATCAATCTTAGATGGGCATTCTAACCACCTGTTAACATGTACACCCTGGGGTGTGACCTGTTGTTATATAGCCTACTGATGAACACCCCTCCCCACATACACTCACTGCACTGTAGTATCCCTGTCAATGTCCTCGATCTTAGGCCATTCTGACTACCTGTACATGTGTAATCTTTGTGGCGCATCTTGTAATTGCGTAGTACTATAATGATGATATGCACATAGGCAGGGGTTCTCATCTGAACACTGGCAACTGTGTGTGTGTCAGAATCTGTGTTACTGTGTCTGTGAATCCCTGAGTGTGTGGGTGTGTCTGTGTTTGCATGCTGTCGTGGCAGTGGGTATTACTGCTTCCCAGTGAGAGGCCACTATTTCCACTGGTCTTTACCCTTGTCATCCACCATACCACTCTTTTA
The DNA here is from genome assembly GCF_019279795.1 of Protopterus annectens. Lineage (NCBI taxonomy): Eukaryota > Metazoa > Chordata > Ceratodontiformes > Protopteridae > Protopterus > Protopterus annectens. Next base: position 106,287,547 of record NC_056730.1, read on the forward strand.
CCTCCTCCCCACTCCAGGTAACTAAACCTGTGATGTCACCCACTATGGATGTGACGGCTCTGAACACAGTAACTTACTACACAGCTATCATACTCTTGGAGCATTAGAACAGTAAACATAATTGAAACATGGGAGATTATAACTGTGATGTGGAAGCTACAAAGTGCATGCAGGTATTGTCATACAAACCTGTGAGTAGTCAACATGTACATATGGGACACTACCCGCAAACCCCGACATCCCCCAGCACATGCAACTACACCTGAAAGAGGAAGACAGAACGTCAAGATCTACATGCTGTTAGTGTTGTTACACATGATACATACTGTCAAATATACAAAATGCATTCTAAAACTGTAATACATGGTATGTCTGCTGCCTGTCAACACTACTCAACAATATTAATCTACAATTGTCGACCTAGTATGTTCACCCTGTGCATCAAACCATATGACATGTCCCTGCACCGATGGTGTGGATGACAGGGATGCTGCACAGGCATCATCATATGCACAGGGTGATAACATTTGCCAGAGGCCTAGGCTGCGCCATTGGATGACATCATGTGTGTGTTAGGGCCTGTGATATCATTGTGTATGTGTGGATGTTATGTGTGTGTGTGTGTGTGTGTGTGTGTGTGTGTGTGTGTGTTGAGGTGCCCTACATTTGTTTCCGGTGTGTGTGTGTGTGTGTGTGTGTGTGTGCATGCACACAAGTCTGGCATGTGGCAGGCCTACACAGAGGTATTACTGACAGCTGCAGACTGTACAAGGCAGGTTTCACAGTTCACAGTGTCTGGCCATGACCACGTGACCTGCGCCTGCCAGGGGTTACACGGGCACTACCAGGCAGAGGTCCAGATTGGGTACTGTCTGATGACACGTCCACTGGAATTGTGTCCCTGTTGGGACCTCCAGAACTATGTGCATGTGGCCTGCTGTGTCCTGGTGTTGACTGCATAGCACCTGCTGCACTGCTGCTGCTACTGCCACTATGGGAGCAGGCATGTTCAGTAGCATGTCCATGTAGACCTTCAACAGGTGATGTAGATGGCCTATGTCCATGTGCCTGACACCTCACTCCCACCAGATGTTCCAGCACAGACATTCCACGCTCGAGGATTGACATGCCACAGTCAAGGACTCCCACCATGTCACCCAATCATCTATCCAAAACATCTGCAAAATGATGGTGAGCATCTGGTGGGAGTGAGGCATCGGGCACGTGGACATAGGCCAGCTACATCACCTGTTTAAGGTCTACATGAACATGCTACTGAACATGGTGAGCATTTGCAAGTGCCTGGATGTTGTCAGTTAATGAATGGACAGCAGCCCTCTGAAGCATCAGACTGTCTATGTTATGCCTATCAGCACATGCCTGTGCCTCCTTTACAGCCCAAAACATGCGTCTGGTGACTCTAGCTGATGTGCTTTGTCTCACAGGGGCATGTTGGCCAGTGGTCCTCCTACGAGCAGCACTGTGGGACATCACTAGTCAGTTGACTGGGATCATGGTGTGCAGGCACACCTTCCATAGTCTCCACACTTCCCTGTTCCATGCTACCACCCGCCAACTGTCCTTCCACTATGGCTGGTGTTGATGGGGTATGTGTAGGCAGGGGAACTGTGTTGGAGGATAAGGGGGATACAGGTGGAATGGCAACCAATGGCACAGATTCAGCCCTTGACAACCCTGCCTGTGCCTCAATCATACTATCATAATCACTGCTAGAGTTTGTGGGGACACTAACATCAGGTGGACCACAGGAGCGCAATGCACCTACAGCAACACCTGTGAGGGGAAGTCAAGAACTGTACATTACAAGTTATACCAGACAGACACACACACACAGATACACACAGGCACACACACAGACACACAGACACACACAGACGCACACAGATGCACACAGACACACGCTACATGCAGGTGATATGGCAGATGGCATTCAGCTTAGACAGTTATAGTGGTAGTTATCATACATTCTTGAGTTGCACACAACAGCATGCATGTGTTATAGCAGGCAACATGCACCTTACACAATTATAGTGGTGGTTAGCATACATACCTATATTGCAACATTTGTGTTAGTAGCCTATGCCCCATACCCGCAACAAAATGCATGCACTTTGCACCATGGCATACACCACATGTTAACAGACCATTACTGACCTCTGTACATCTGCCACTGATGCTTTGTGTTGGCCACTGTCCCTATGTGTTAGGACATGAGCAGAAGGGTATGTTGACTGAATACTATGTTTGCCTGAGCCCTAGCTTGCATATCTCCCCCAAAGCAGTGCATGTCTGTTCAACATTATTCTGCCTACCCCTGAGCTGAGTCTACAGACATTGTGCATGTGGCTGTACACACATGTTTGAAATGGCTGTCCCTACTTTGCAATGGTGCCACAGACCAGCACAGGCTTACAGTACACCGGCCTGATGTGTGGTGTATGACCTTGCCAATCACATGTAGTATGACATCTTCTGCTGACATGTTGGATGACATGCATACATGTGTAGCACAATGGTGTCCTTTCCAATCTACAGTACAGTAATGGTGTCCCAATGCAGGGACATGTTATACTAACATGGGCCTTCAGCTGACGTAATGTTGTCTGTCTGCCCTACAAATATGCAGTGACATACTGCACATTGAGCTGATGTGCATAGCCATTGCAGGGCATCATATGGCTTCACAATTGCTATGCAGTGTGAGCTACTGACACAGTTCATAGCCATGACTATGTTCACATACAATACATATCTAATGTGGGATGTGACCCACATCACTGAGGTGTATACACACTAAACCTAATGTGGAATGTGTGACACATGTCACAGAAGGATATACGAATGACACCCCTGCACATCTGCAACCATATTACTGATGCCTGGCAACTATGCCCACACATGGCTAACTTATCAGTACTCTGTGTCCTACATGTCATCTGTGTACCTCACACACATGACGAGCAGGCATATCAGTGATGTTTGACACCAGCAAGGTGAATGTACTGTATCTGTGGCCTGATGTGGTTGTATGTGTATGTTGTGCAACACATCTATGTATTTGGATACTGTATAGGTGAATACTTTCATGTCATGACACACTCAAGATGTTCAAGACATGTTATTTCGTGGTTTCATGTTATGCCTACACAAGCTGTGCACAGGCCTGTATGATGTTTAGTGTTTCACATCTGCAATATCACCATTACACAAAGGCCATCGTTGTATTGTGAGGAGCCAATGTACAACAGGGTGTACACACATGTACATCACTTCTACTGTGTCTGTTACTACATGTCTCTGGCCAGCCTCCATGGTCATGTGTACACGTGTTCTGTCCAATGGTTGTGATGGCCATCTTATTTCACATGTAAGTGTTATCCCATATGACATACACCCATAGATGTCATATGCTCCACTGAGGGCAGGACTATGCAGACAAAGGGTGGTATGTATGGGATGTGAGACATCATGTTTTGCAGGATAGTTGAGCAGTGTTGCAGTCAGCCCACTACATGTCATGAACATGTCAGATAGCACATGACATTGAGTGACATTCATAACAAGGGTATAATCCACAAGAGTGTATCCTGTGGGCCAGTCATACTCCAGCTCCAACACATTTAGAGTGTGTGCACACATATGTTCTCTGTACAGTACTGTTTGTATTCCCAACATGTGTAATGCTGATATATAGTACCTGTCCCTACAGTGAAACATACCTCCACCATTGTATTCACAGTTGTCCACACATCTGGCAATGACAGTTTGGAAGGTTTAGTGTAGGTGTTTCATATAGTCTTTAATTTTTTCACATGGGTAACCACTGTGATGCATTGCAGGTCTGACCAGTGTCTACTAACAGGACCACCATACATTATGTGTACATGTGTCCTGGCAGATAGCATGCAATTAATATGATCTTTGCATTATCAAGCCTGGTAAATAGTACCAATCTCACCTGACACAGGCTGCTGTCACTGCAAAATGCCAGAGGTACCTAAACAAGAGTGTCACAGCAGTAAGATCATTATCCACACCTGTGTGATAGCTACAGGGTGCAATGTCTATGTTAGCGCATAAGCCAGTACAATACAATATACTATGGAGTATGCACATCTGTGCATAAATACATACAGTAGCAGAGTATAGTATGTGGCATGTGTGCATACATGCCTTGCATATGATTTTACATTACTTATTTTACAGTAATACATGTAACAATGTGAAATATAGTTGTGTTATATGTGCAGTACTGACTTACCATGCAACTCTAGGCTCGGTGGTTGAGAAACACCCACCTCCACAATACCAGTTAAAGCTTGTGGATGGAGGTCTGCAGGTGTCCCCAGGTTGGTCAGTAGCTCTTTAGATGTGTGTGAGTGGGGCTGGGTGGTGGCCCTCCACCTGTTGCACCTTGTTCCCTGGCGATTGCATTAGCACGCTGTTTTGCCCATCCTATGAGGTCAGTGCAGTGTCAGTGCACCTGCTGATAGGTGCGATTGTGACCACCAACATCATTTTCCCTCCTGCGGAGTTTCTCCCACAGGGCATCCCGCTGCTGTGCATCCTGTGGCACATGGCTGAAGAGTGTTGTATGGTTGTAGAGGAGATATGGGATGAGGACCTTATCCTCCAAGCCGGTGTATACTGGCAGCCTGCTACGTGGCATACCTGGAAGACATAATGATGGAGACAGGTCACAGTAACTCACAGAGAAGTACAGAAGTACAGCTGAACATACATGTGTATCACATTTATTAAGATTACAAATAAGTCTTTGCAAATCTACATAACACTAACACCACTGACACATGTGGCATGTTTACATACATGCCTTGCATATAAGTCACACACATTTGACACTTACTGGTGATGTGATGTTATCGCCATATATGTGTGTATCATGTGATGGCATTGCTCATACTCCTTGTGGATGTTGTCTTGACGTGGGCATGCCTGTTTGCCTGTACTGGTGACTTTACCTTTCAGCACATGCCTGGATGTGGTCACATTAATGCAATCAACCTTAATGCTGTGTATATGTTACATATATAGTCATACATAGCCATTAGGGACATGACATGTGACCCTGCAGACTTGCAAGCATGTATGTGTTTTGCCATATACATCTACATGGCACTGTACAGCTCTGTAGCATCCTGCCATGTATTGCCTGTGTTGCACATGTGTAACACATGTGACAATAGCTAGCCTGATGGTATTTGCATGGTTGGATATCAACTATAGCATGTATGGTCATAGTGATCTAGTAGGCTATATGCCCTGGGCCATTTATGAGCCTAGGCAGACAGGTTACCTAGCTGTAGGCAACAAACAGGTAGGTTTCAGTGGCCAGTTCAAGCAGTGCCACAGAACTGATCCACAGAGTTACTGATATATTTGGCATGCAGTCATCACTCCATGTCACAGAGGGTGATGTGCAGCTTTGCTGGACAGGGATGCATAGTATGGCAAGAGTATGTTAAGTGTATGGGACAGAGATCTGTCAGGCATGTTGTGATCCTTGTACTAGAAAGATGGATGCCCATGAAGTATGTGTTTATTTGGGATCAGGATATGTTAAGTGTAGCATGCCCAACACCTCTGGGTTGGACATGGCTTTATTCAGGGTAGGCTGCATGCTACATAGTGCAGCTAGGGATTGGAAAGGGCAGTGTAGGCCATCTACACATGGGCAATAACCCTTAAAGAAAATATGTGATATATTCTGGGCCACATAAGTGTTGAGTATGGCTGAACAATTATCTCTATATTCTGGATGGCACCCTGTCATGATTAGGGGTGCCACATATGACTACCTGACTGGTGTGGTGAAGTAACTATCAAAGGATAGACTACTATCCAGCTGCATCCCATACACACACAGCTGCCATTATGTTGACCGCTGCCTAGGTGGTAGTTCATGGGTACAGGGTTTTTAACTTAGGGGATGAGAATGCAATACTTAGCTGTCAGATTGTGGCCATACATCACACACTACACATATGACACACAAAGGCCCTTCTGTATGTTGACCACAGCACACATTGAGTCAACTATTGCTCCTAGTTCATAGTAATTTGCAAACATCAATAGGCTGATGCCTTCTGTGTTAGCCTGTGTAGTATAGATAACAAAGAGGAGGAGTACCAGGAATAAACCCTGTATTACTGTGGCTGGCACTGGTTTGATGTGCGTGTATTAGTCAAACACCTTCTGTAGTGTTGGTTCTGCTAGCAGTCCAGTTGCCAACCACTCCTGTGACATAGGAATATACACCTAGTTTACTGAGTGTAGCTGGAACACAGTATGGGTGATGGTGTCCTACGACCTGGCAAGGTCATATTATGCAGTGTGAATCAACCCTACTGTCATCTACATCTGTACTGAGTACATCAAATACGTTGATCACGGTTAATGGCCTTACAGACCAGACTCAGCAGAGTAGTTGTGCACTATTTCCTATTATCAATGGTGTCTCCCCTTTGTGGGGTGTGATAACTGTTGCTGTGCACCATCTGGTGTGTACACAGCCTGGCATGGAGCTATGATTGAACATGATGTGTATGTGGATAGCTGATTGTTCTTACATTTGTGTAGGATACACCCTGGGATGTTGACAGGTCCCATGAAAACTGTATGTATGGCTTTACAGAGTGCAGCTTGTTCCTGCATAGTTGCTATTTCAGGGGCTCTGTAGTGTACATGGATATAATACTAAGTGTACCAGTTGGGGGGGTGGGAGTGGGTTTAGGTTCTCCAAGACCCTATCTGGATGAACAGGTGCTATTTCTGTAGGTGCAGTACTTCCCATGCCAGTGTGCTGTGCAGCACGGCAGGTCTTGTTGCCATTACGATTAATGACACAGCTATAGAATGCTATGTGCTTGGCCTCATAATATGTGGCTGATTAGTTTCACAGTAGCTTTGTGTGGTTTTATATGGTGTATCTGCATCTTACTGAGGCTAACCAGGGATCACCTACACTCATGTGTGTTCACTCCTGCAACAGTTACTACCTTCTGTGGTGCAGTTTAAAGCATGGTACCACCAGTTTGCCTTCTTGTTTGTGTTTGGTTGAATCCTAGTTCTGTTTCAATGGCACAATCACTGCACGTATGTGACTACTTAAGGTTCATTTGTGTAGGATTCAGCATTTGCACATGCATTGTCCATCTGCATGGGTGCCATGACAGTCACCACTCTGCTTTTAGGGAACATAACATTGGCATTGGAGACTGACTATGTGCAGCATACTGTTAGCCCTGTTTGCATGACTACTGTGATCCAGGTCATTGGGGTTGATGGAATCCAACATGCATTGAGCACAGGTGTTGGCACATGAGGAGTCTTCCCAGTTCATAATGGAATAGTTGAGAGTACCCATTATTATGTTTCTGTCACAGACCTAATCTTCCCCATTACAGCACATTATGACAGTTGGGAAATTCATGACATGGTGGGTGATCTGTCTTAAGGTGCAATTTGAATTCCACTTTGGCACAAAGATAGTTGCTCAGCATAATGCATCTGAAGTTATGCAAGTGTAACTAGCGTGGGGTGTACATAACCTTCAGGAATATGGACACACTTGCAGCCCGTGTGTTTCAATAAAGGATAATGGGCAAGAGGTGAGGTATGTGTTATAACATGGTCATGCAGGTGTGCTCTCCAGAGCTTTGAAACATGTCTCAGCCACTGCACAGATATGTTTTCCATGTTAGGGATTGACATATGTGTGTCCATATAGTGTTTCTGACATGTATCATTGTGCAGCGAGACCTGCAGTTTATTGCTTGGCTTTCCCTGTAACAGCGGTGGACCTTCACTTGAACTGTGCAGATGAAGGCACTATAGGGGAAGCCTAAGCCCTAGGCAGTATTCAGATTTCCAAGGGTGACAGGTGCAGGCCCTGTCTGGCAAAGCATCATGGTCTGTCAACCATGTTATCCCAGGCAGACATATACTGGATACCCTTTGACTTGCACCACTACACTAGACAATTGTGGAATACAATCCTTTTGTCCCTGTACTGCAGTATCATTCTGGCCAATGGCAGAATGCTACCCAGGCCTTGGGACATATCTGCATGGGCTACAAGACCTGACAGTTCCTACATGTGTTTCCATGCAGTCCAGGTTACTGCATCACAGGTCCTGCACAATAACATGGAATATGCCAGAGCCATGTGTATAGTTCAAAAGGTGGTCTGAGTGTATAGGTATGTGGCTAATTATGGCAGACAGGCAGCTGACTGTATGTATGCCCTCATATAGGTTGGTGTGTAACATAGTGCTAGAGTATGCATTCACAAATGAGTACTGTTGGGAATGTTTCCAGCCACATGTTCTGAGGTGTGGCACAATTATGCAAACTATGTCATACAGTTTGTGTATTTCGTTGTTTGTCTCTTCCAGCTTTGGAGGTCAGTTGCTTGGCCAGATACTTAGAAGCGTCTGTGAATGTGTGTGATTTCTGGTAGTATATGTGTGGGTGTCCTTACAGGATTCCAATATACATCAGGCAGAGCCTGACGGGTGGATGGGAAATAGAACATTTACCCTGGTGATCACTGCAGTGGCTCTGCTGGACAGAGGCACAGGAACTAATCTAATGGTGGCTTAAACCCAACACATTTTGGCTAGGCTTATAAATGCCCTTGGGCAGATAGCCTAGTACTTACCTATGAACCTAAGGGTATGTGTTGGTTGTGATGATGAGATGCATGAGCATTCAGTACTACAAGTACCAAGTACAGTATTTAGTTTACTTATTGCTTATGAAGATGTTTTAGACAGTGATGCTCACATGTAAATATTTGTGCTATGGACGTGACAACACTGGCTATTACGGAAACATTGTAGCTACCTTTAGCAGCAATCCTCCTCTGAGGAGCACAACAAATCCTGTTAGTTGATTACAGATGATGCAAGTGTCTACAGGTCTGTTTCCTTCTCTGGGTATATACTCACATATCCACCAGGACCATGAGCTCTGTTGGGCACAGACACCCACTCTCCAAACAGAGTCATGTATCAGTAGATTCTGATGCCAATAGCAACATGATCAGGATATAATCAGATAGTGTAAGCCATCACCTATGAAGCAGCTATTACACATGGGCAGCTGTCTTCTACATCTTACACTCCTACTGCAGATGTTACACTGGAGTTAAAGATGATATGCAACCTGTTTCATTATCAGTACTGTGCACTACCTTACATACAGTATGTGCAAGCGTTGTTAGGGTGGCAATGAGAGGTTAGGCTACACAAACCTGGTAGTTCAACCAGTGTGTCTACTCTCAATATCCACTTTACGTGGGTATGCACATAGCCATTTGACCCAGCCCTGTAACAAGGGTCACTACACATTTGAATAATGTGTACACATGCACAGCTGTTATTGCTTGCAAATGATACTAGAGAGGACCAGCTCTGTAACAAGGGTCGCTACACATTTGCATAACATGTACACATGCACAGTTGTTATTGGTTGCAAATGATACTAGATAGGTCCAGCCCTGTAACAAGGGTCACTACACATTTGCATAACAGGTACACATGCACAGCTGTTATTGCTTGCAAACGATACTAGAGAGGCCAAGCCCTGTAACAAGGGTCACTACACATTTGCATAACATGTACACATGCACAGCTGTTATTGCTTGCAAATGATACTAGAGAGGTGGATATTACATGTGTTATGTGCATGGATAGTTACCTAGCTCTTCCAATTATCTTTGCTATCATGCTGCTAAACTGTCAGATGAATACAAATGATATGTATCCTATTATTGAATATTGTAATCGCCAATAGACATAACTACTGTTTGCATAACATAACAGAACTGCTATGTAGAATGGAATACAGATCTGCCTAAAATACTGTACATTACACAGTTATTGGCACAATATCCCACAATGCACATCCTATTTGCATGGTAAGCCCACCTTTAACACGTTTATCTTACTTATACACCCATACATATGTCGACTGTTACAATATATCGACATATACTATTCCCTGTTATAGCACATACTTGTTGGACCAATCCTGACACTGACAGTGGCGGAAAGCAAATTGGTGAGTTCAAGCCCATAACATCCCCTGTGGTGTATGAGGAGTTTGCCTTGTGACCTACAGCAGCACACTCATTGAATACTACAAGCATTACTACTACTCAACAATACATCACTACAATATAGCTATTTCCATTATATGCATTGATTACACTGTAATTCTTACACAACAGGTACTACATACACAGACATACTACATGTTATACATACCTTCTTAGTAATTAGAGGTGTTATTGACTAGTATAATACTTGTTTTGGTTTGTCTTTCAGTGTTTTGAACTGCCCTACAGGTAGATATAGATGGTTTGAATGTGTGACAAGGCAACCTTTTATAGTTACAGATCAGTAACATGTGCTATCCCAATAACCAATTGCTGTTCCTAAGTAGCTAATTACATGCACATCAGCTGTGCTGCTACTGCCTTAGCCAATACCATGGCAACAGTGGAGTATAATTGAGTACTCCACTTGGGCGTTGTCCCTTTGCCTTACTTGTGAGGAAGACAGCCTGGAAGTGTTATTTGGAATCTATTGCAACAGCTGTATGGAGATGAACAGTAATATATTGCATGTAATGCCTAGAGGATTTGATCTAAATGTGAGTATTGCTGTTATATTTCTGAGCATTGCTACTTGTGCAGGGTTTGTCTGTACCTAATACTTCTGCATATGTTTCAGTCTGGCCAGGTTGTTTGACAAATGGTGCCACAGACCAGCACAGGCTTACAGTACACCGGCCTGATGTGTGGTGTATGACCTTGCCAATCACATGTAGTATGACATCTTCTGCTGACATGTTGGATGACATGCATACATGTGTAGCACAATGGTGTCCTTTCCAATCTACAGTACAGTAATGGTGTCCCAATGCAGGGACATGTTATACTAACATGGGCCTTCAGCTGACGTAATGTTGTCTGTCTGCCCTACAAATATGCAGTGACATACTGCACATTGAGCTGATGTGCATAGCCATTGCAGGGCATCATATGGCTTCACAATTGCTATGCAGTGTGAGCTACTGACACAGTTCATAGCCATGACTATGTTCACATACAATACATATCTAATGTGGGATGTGACCCACATCACTGAGGTGTATACACACTAAACCTAATGTGGAATGTGTGACACATGTCACAGAAGGATATACTGAATGACACCCTGCACATCTGCAACCATATTACTGATGCCTGGCAACTATGCCCACACATGGCTAACTTATCAGTACTCTGTGTCCTACATGTCATCTGTGTACCTCACACACATGACGAGCAGGCATATCAGTGATGTTTGACACCAGCAAGGTGAATGTACTGTATCTGTGGCCTGATGTGGTTGTATGTGTATGTTGTGCAACACATCTATGTATTTGGATACTGTATAGGTGAATACTTTCATGTCATGACACACTCAAGATGTTCAAGACATGTTATTTCGTGGTTTCATGTTATGCCTACACAAGCTGTGCACAGGCCTGTATGATGTTTAGTGTTTCACATCTGCAATATCACCATTACACAAAGGCCATCGTTGTATTGTGAGGAGCCAATGTACAACAGGGTGTACACACATGTACATCACTTCTACTGTGTCTGTTACTACATGTCTCTGGCCAGCCTCCATGGTCATGTGTACACGTGTTCTGTCCAATGGTTGTGATGGCCATCTTATTTCACATGTAAGTGTTATCCCATATGACATACACCCATAGATGTCATATGCTCCACTGAGGGCAGGACTATGCAGACAAAGGGTGGTATGTATGGGATGTGAGACATCATGTTTTGCAGGATAGTTGAGCAGTGTTGCAGTCAGCCCACTACATGTCATGAACATGTCAGATAGCACATGACATTGAGTGACATTCATAACAAGGGTATAATCCACAAGAGTGTATCCTGTGGGCCAGTCATACTCCAGCTCCAACACATTTAGAGTGTGTGCACACATATGTTCTCTGTACAGTACTGTTTGTATTCCCAACATGTGTAATGCTGATATATAGTACCTGTCCCTACAGTGAAACATACCTCCACCATTGTATTCACAGTTGTCCACACATCTGGCAATGACAGTTTGGAAGGTTTAGTGTAGGTGTTTCATATAGTCTTTAATTTTTCACATGGGTAACCACTGTGATGCATTGCAGGTCTGACCAGTGTCTACTAACAGGACCACCATACATTATGTGTACATGTGTCCTGGCAGATAGCATGCAATTAATATGATCTTTGCATTATCAAGCCTGGTAAATAGTACCAATCTCACCTGACACAGGCTGCTGTCACTGCAAAATGCCAGAGGTACCTAAACAAGAGTGTCACAGCAGTAAGATCATTATCCACACCTGTGTGATAGCTACAGGGTGCAATGTCTATGTTAGCGCATAAGCCAGTACAATACAATATACTATGGAGTATGCACATCTGTGCATAAATACATACAGTAGCAGAGTATAGTATGTGGCATGTGTGCATACATGCCTTGCATATGATTTTACATTACTTATTTTACAGTAATACATGTAACAATGTGAAATATAGTTGTGTTATATGTGCAGTACTGACTTACCATGCAACTCTAGGCTCGGTGGTTGAGAAACACCCACCTCCACAATACCAGTTAAAGCTTGTGGATGGAGGTCTGCAGGTGTCCCCAGGTTGGTCAGTAGCTCTTCGTTATGTGTGAGTGGGGGCTGGGTGAGTGGCCCTCCACCTGTTGCACCTTGTTCCCTGGCGATTGCATTAGCACGCTGTTTTGCCCATCCTATGAGGTCAGTGCAGTGTCAGTGCACCTGCTGATAGGTGCGATTGTGACCACCAACATCATTTTCCCTCCTGCGGAGTTTCTCCCACAGGGCATCCCGCTGCTGTGCATCCTGTGGCACATGGCTGAAGAGTGTTGTATGGTTGTCGAGGAGGTATGGGATGAGGCCCTCATCCTCCAAGCGGGTGTACACTGGCAGCCTGCTACGTGGCATACCTGGAAGACATAATGATGGAGACAGGTCACAGTAACTCACAGAGAAGTACAGAAGTACAGCTGAACATACATGTGTATCACATTTATTAAGATTACAAATAAGTCTTTGCAAATCTACATAACACTAACACCACTGACACATGTGGCATGTTTACATACATGCCTTGCATATAAGTCACACACATTTGACACTTACTGGTGATGTGATGTTATCGCCATATATGTGTGTATCATGTGATGGCATTGCTCATACTCCTTGTGGATGTTGTCTTGACGTGGGCATGCCTGTTTGCCTGTACTGGTGACTTTACCTTTCAGCACATGCCTGGATGTGGTCACATTAATGCAATCAACCTTAATGCTGTGTATATGTTACATATATAGTCATACATAGCCATTAGGGACATGACATGTGACCCTGCAGACTTGCAAGCATGTATGTGTTTTGCCATATACATCTACATGGCACTGTACAGCTCTGTAGCATCCTGCCATGTATTGCCTGTGTTGCACATGTGTAACACATGTGACAATAGCTAGCCTGATGGTATTTGCATGGTTGGATATCAACTATAGCATGTATGGTCATAGTGATCTAGTAGGCTATATGCCCTGGGCCATTTATGAGCCTAGGCAGACAGGTTACCTAGCTGTAGGCAACAAACAGGTAGGTTTCAGTGGCCAGTTCAAGCAGTGCCACAGAACTGATCCACAGAGTTACTGATATATTTGGCATGCAGTCATCACTCCATGTCACAGAGAGGGGTGATGTGCAGCTTTGCTGGACAGGGATGCATAGTATGGCAAGAGTATGTTAAGTGTATGGGACAGAGATCTGTCAGGCATGTTGTGATCCTTGTACTAGAAAGATGGATGCCCATGAAGTATGTGTTTATTTGGGATCAGGATATGTTAAGTGTAGCATGCCCAACACCTCTGGGTTGGACATGGCTTTATTCAGGGTAGGCTGCATGCTACATAGTGCAGCTAGGGATTGGAAAGGGCAGTGTAGGCCATCTACACATGGGCAATAACCCTTAAAGAAAATATGTGATATATTCTGGGCCACATAAGTGTTGAGTATGGCTGAACAATTATCTCTATATTCTGGATGGCACCCTGTCATGATTAGGGGTGCCACATATGACTACCTGACTGGTGTGGTGAAGTAACTATCAAAGGATAGACTACTATCCAGCTGCATCCCATACACACACAGCTGCCATTATGTTGACCGCTGCCTAGGTGGTAGTTCATGGGTACAGGGTTTTTAACTTAGGGGATGAGAATGCAATACTTAGCTGTCAGATTGTGGCCATACATCACACACTACACATATGACACACAAAGGCCCTTCTGTATGTTGACCACAGCACACATTGAGTCAACTATTGCTCCTAGTTCATAGTAATTTGCAAACATCAATAGGCTGATGCCTTCTGTGTTAGCCTGTGTAGTATAGATAACAAAGAGGAGGAGTACCAGGAATAAACCCTGTATTACTGTGGCTGGCACTGGTTTGATGTGCGTGTATTAGTCAAACACCTTCTGTAGTGTTGGTTCTGCTAGCAGTCCAGTTGCCAACCACTCCTGTGACATAGGAATATACACCTAGTTTACTGAGTGTAGCTGGAACACAGTATGGGTGATGGTGTCCTACGACCTGGCAAGGTCATATTATGCAGTGTGAATCAACCCTACTGTCATCTACATCTGTACTGAGTACATCAAATACGTTGATCATGGTTAATGGCCTTACAGACCAGACTCAGCAGAGTAGTTGTGCACTATTTCCTATTATCAATGGTGTCTCCCCCTTTGTGGGGTGTGATAACTGTTGCTGTGCACCATCTGGTGTGTACACAGCCTGGCATGGAGCTATGATTGAACATGATGTGTATGTGGATAGCTGATTGTTCTTACATTTGTGTAGGATACACCCTGGGATGTTGACAGGTCCCATGAAAACTGTATGTATGGCTTTACAGAGTGCAGCTTGTTCCTGCATAGTTGCTATTTCAGGGGCTCTGTAGTGTACATGGATATAATACTAAGTGTACCAGTTGGGGGGGTGGGAGTGGGTTTAGGTTCTCCAAGACCCTATCTGGATGAACAGGTGCTATTTCTGTAGGTGCAGTACTTCCCATGCCAGTGTGCTGTGCAGCACGGCAGGTCTTGTTGCCATTACGATTAATGACACAGCTATAGAATGCTATGTGCTTGGCCTCATAATATGTGGCTGATTAGTTTCACAGTAGCTTTGTGTGGTTTTATATGGTGTATCTGCATCTTACTGAGGCTAACCAGGGATCACCTACACTCATGTGTGTTCACTCCTGCAACAGTTACTACCTTCTGTGGTGCAGTTTAAAGCATGGTACCACCAGTTTGCCTTCTTGTTTGTGTTTGGTTGAATCCTAGTTCTGTTTCAATGGCACAATCACTGCACGTATGTGACTACTTAAGGTTCATTTGTGTAGGATTCAGCATTTGCACATGCATTGTCCATCTGCATGGGTGCCATGACAGTCACCACTCTGCTTTTAGGGAACATAACATTGGCATTGGAGACTGACTATGTGCAGCATACTGTTAGCCCTGTTTGCATGACTACTGTGATCCAGGTCATTGGGGTTGATGGAATCCAACATGCATTGAGCACAGGTGTTGGCACATGAGGAGTCTTCCCAGTTCATAATGGAATAGTTGAGAGTAGCCATTATTATGGTTTTCTGTCTCAGACCTAATCTTCCCCATTACAGCACATTATGACAGTTGGGAAATTCATGACATGGTGGGTGATCTGTCTTAAGGTGCAATTTGAATTCCACTTTGGCACAAAGATAGTTGCTCAGCATAATGCATCTGAAGTTATGCAAGTGTAACTAGCGTGGGGGTGTACATAACCTTCAGGAATATGGACACACTTGCAGCCCGTGTGTTTCAATAAAGGATAATGGGCAAGAGGTGAGGTATGTGTTATAACATGGTCATGCAGGTGTGCTCTCCAGAGCTTTGAAACATGTCTCAGCCACTGCACAGATATGTTTTCCATGTTAGGGATTGACATATGTGTGTCCATATAGTGTTTCTGACATGTATCATTGTGCAGCGAGACCTGCAGTTTATTGCTTGGCTTTCCCTGTAACAGCGGTGGACCTTCACTTGAACTGTGCAGATGAAGGCACTATAGGGGAAGCCTAAGCCCTAGGCAGTATTCAGATTTCCAAGGGTGACAGGTGCAGGCCCTGTCTGGCAAAGCATCATGGTCTGTCAACCATGTTATCCCAGGCAGACATATACTGGATACCCTTTTGACTTGCACCACTACACTAGACAATTGTGGAATACAATCCTTTTGTCCCTGTACTGCAGTATCATTCTGGCCAATGGCAGAATGCTACCCAGGCCTTGGGACATATCTGCATGGGCTACAAGACCTGACAGTTCCTACATGTGTTTCCATGCAGTCCAGGTTACTGCATCACAGGTCCTGCACAATAACATGGAATATGCCAGAGCCATGTGTATAGTTCAAAAGGTGGTCTGAGTGTATAGGTATGTGGCTAATTATGGCAGACAGGCAGCTGACTGTATGTATGCCCTCATATAGGTTGGTGTGTAACATAGTGCTAGAGTATGCATTCACAAATGAGTACTGTTGGGAATGTTTCCAGCCACATGTTCTGAGGTGTGGCACAATTATGCAAACTATGTCATACAGTTTGTGTATTTCGTTGTTTGTCTCTTCCAGCTTTGGAGGTCAGTTGCTTGGCCAGATACTTAGAAGCGTCTGTGAATGTGTGTGATTTCTGGTAGTATATGTGTGGGTGTCCTTACAGGATTCCAATATACATCAGGCAGAGCCTGACGGGTGGATGGGAAATAGAACATTTACCCTGGTGATCACTGCAGTGGCTCTGCTGGACAGAGGCACAGGGAACTAATCTAATGGGGTGGCGAAACCCAACACATTTTGGCTAGGCTTATAAATGCCCTTGGGCAGATAGCCTAGTACTTACCTATGAACCTAAGGGTATGTGTTGGTTGTGATGATGAGATGCATGAGCATTCAGTACTACAAGTACCAAGTACAGTATTTAGTTTACTTATTGCTTATGAAGATGTTTTAGACAGTGATGCTCACATGTAAATATTTGTGCTATGGACGTGACAACACTGGCTATTACGGAAACATTGTAGCTACCTTTAGCAGCAATCCTCCTCTGAGGAGCACAACAAATCCTGTTAGTTGATTACAGATGATGCAAGTGTCTACAGGTCTGTTTCCTTCTCTGGGTATATACTCACATATCCACCAGGACCATGAGCTCTGTTGGGCACAGACACCCACTCTCCAAACAGAGTCATGTATCAGTAGATTCTGATGCCAATAGCAACATGATCAGGATATAATCAGATAGTGTAAGCCATCACCTATGAAGCAGCTATTACACATGGGCAGCTGTCTTCTACATCTTACACTCCTACTGCAGATGTTACACTGGAGTTAAAGATGATATGCAACCTGTTTCATTATCAGTACTGTGCACTACCTTACATACAGTATGTGCAAGCGGTTGTTAGGGTGGCAATGAGAGGTTAGGCTACACAAACCTGGTAGTTCAACCAGTGTGTCTACTCTCAATATCCACTTTACGTGGGTATGCACATAGCCATTTGACCCAGCCCTGTAACAAGGGTCACTACACATTTGAATAATGTGTACACATGCACAGCTGTTATTGCTTGCAAATGATACTAGAGAGGACCAGCTCTGTAACAAGGGTCGCTACACATTTGCATAACATGTACACATGCACAGTTGTTATTGGTTGCAAATGATACTAGATAGGTCCAGCCCTGTAACAAGGGTCACTACACATTTGCATAACAGGTACACATGCACAGCTGTTATTGCTTGCAAACGATACTAGAGAGGCCAAGCCCTGTAACAAGGGTCACTACACATTTGCATAACATGTACACATGCACAGCTGTTATTGCTTGCAAATGATACTAGAGAGGTGGATATTACATGTGTTATGTGCATGGATAGTTACCTAGCTCTTCCAATTATCTTTGCTATCATGCTGCTAAACTGTCAGATGAATACAAATGATATGTATCCTATTATTGAATATTGTAATCGCCAATAGACATAACTACTGTTTGCATAACATAACAGAACTGCTATGTAGAATGGAATACAGATCTGCCTAAAATACTGTACATTACACAGTTATTGGCACAATATCCCACAATGCACATCCTATTTGCATGGTAAGCCCACCTTTAACATGTTTATCTTACTTATACACCCATACATATGTCGACTGTTACAATATATCGACATATACTATTCCCTGTTATAGCACATACTTGTTGGACCAATCCTGACACTGACAGTGGCGGAAAGCAAATTGGTGAGTTCCAAGCCCATAACATCCCCTGTGGTGTATGCGGAGTTTGCCTTGTGACCTACAGCAGCACACTCATTGAATACTACAAGCATTACTACTACTCAACAATACATCACTACAATATAGCTATTTCCATTATATGCATTGATTACACTGTAATTCTTACACAACAGGTACTACATACACAGACATACTACATGTTATACATACCTTCTTAGTAATTAGAGGTGTTATTGACTAGTATAATACTTGTTTTTGGTTTGTCTTTCAGTGTTTTGAACTGCCCTACAGGTAGATATAGATGGTTTGAATGTGTGACAAGGCAACCTTTTATAGTTACAGATCAGTAACATGTGCTATCCCAATAACCAATTGCTGTTCCTAAGTAGCTAATTACATGCACATCAGCTGTGCTGCTACTGCCTTAGCCAATACCATGGCAACAGTGGAGTATAATTGAGTACTCCACTTGGGCGTTGTCCCTTTGCCTTACTTGTGAGGAAGACAGCCTGGAAGTGTTATTTGGAATCTATTGCAACAGCTGTATGGAGATGAACAGTAATATATTGCATGTAATGCCTAGAGGATTTGATCTAAATGTGAGTATTGCTGTTATATTTCTGAGCATTGCTACTTGTGCAGGGTTTGTCTGTACCTAATACTTCTGCATATGTTTCAGTCTGGCCAGGTTGTTTTACCCACTCAAGGCTGCATAGCTATGCATATAATGTTAGGGGGTTTACAGTGTGCTTACCAGACATATTTAGTTTGATGTTACTGTGTATCATACTGTGCTAATAATCAGTACTCAGTAACATTTCCTGGTGTACGAACCTTTCAACCCTCTGAAAAGGGATTAGTTCATACAAACCCTGTTACATCAGCAGCTGTTCAATTGTATAACAGCAACTATTTCACATAGGGCCATGTTAGTGTGTCTGTGTCCAGGTATGTTAAGGTTTCAGCAGATGTTGTACAGTAGTTGAATAATTGGTTATGGTATGACAGTATGTACTGATGTAATTATTTTGGTTGTGGGGTAGATGTTGGTGGGTGTACATAGCACATGCAGGTGTGTAGGAACCCCTTTTATACAACATCTATATGTGTGTGGGTGGGTGTTCTTTCCCTATGTGAACACCTATCCCTTAGTGGACTAATACTATGGTAATTGCAGGCTGATTCATTAAGGCACTGTTAAATGTTTCCTGTATAGCATGCAGGTACTGTTAGTCCTTGAATCCTTTTGACAATACATCGGAATGTAATAAAGTTTTGCAAAATGAAAGCTGTCTGTGTATTTCTGTCATGGATATTTGCAGTTATTGCAGTTGTGTTGGTGTCTGTGTCCATAGAACATATTTGTAATAGTCTATTGCATATACTCTTCATATGTTATGTTCATATTGATTGGGGGGGGTGGAATGTGTGGTTGCAATGGTCCATGTTATACTCAGATATAAACACTTCAGATGCTGTCTATACATGTGTATGTGTGTGTGTATATATATATATATATATATATATATATATATATATATATATATATGTATATAGATATATATATATTTTTGCTATGTTTATCTGTGCCTCCATAGATGTGTAGATGTTTTTAACCTATCTATATATCTACATATATATGTAGACCTGTATATATCGACATGTCTCTATGTATCTCTCTCTCTCTCTCTTTATATATATATATATATATATATATATATATATATATATATATATATATATTCGATCCTCGGCTGGGGTGCCTTCTGTGCAGACTCTGCATGCCTTCTGTGCAGAGTCTGCATGTCCTCCCTGTGGTCGCATGGGTCCCCTCCGGGTGCTCCGGTTTCCTCCCACATCCCAAAGACATGCTGTAGGTGGATTAGACACTCTAAATTGGCCCTAGGTGTGAGTGTGTGTGTGTGTGTGTGTGTGTGTGTGTGTGTGTGTGTGTGTGTGTGTGTGTGTGTGTGTGTGTGTGTGTGTGCCTTCTGTGGAAGGCTGGGTGCCGGGATGGCAACTCGACACTGTAAAACTCCACTGCCAATCATGAGCAGACAGGTGATCCACTGTGGTGACCCCTAACCGGGAAAAGCTGAAAGAAGAAGTTATATATATATCTATATATCTATATATGAGCATACACCTTTCACTGGGTACATGGCGGGTTGTCCTATTTCAACACATTCCTCCCTTTTGTGTTTTAACCTGTCTGCATACACAGCTGAGATAGGTACATCCCAGGTAGCTTAGTGTTAGGTTACTCTGAGGATGGAGTACATGGTTGCAGGTTCTAATCCTGGAAGGTGTTATTATTGTACCTCTCAGAGTTGACACTGGTAGGGAAAGTGTGAATAATGCACATTTAAGTGGTTGTAAGCAGGTCTGCCCGTGGTCTGCACGATGTTAAGCAAAGGTTAAACCTGTGAAGCACTCTCCGTTTACCATATTTCAGCACCACTTACCATTGCGCAAACCCGTGGATACCCGCTTACAAATGCTTAAGAGTGCTTTAATCCACCTGCATTCAACAGCCCTTATTCTGGCCCTCAGAATAACTTAACAGCCCTTACAGGTCTTTAACCCGGGTCCATAAACACCACAGTCATTGACTTTACCACTAAGGCATCTGAGATATTTACAAATGTTATGGTGTTTAGAATATACATTTTACTACAGGGATTCCTAACTACTGAAAACAAATGTGACAGTCAATTGGTTTACATATGTCTGATACATGTTAATGTTCATATGTTTGTGAAATTAGGTGTTGCAATGTGACATGACAGGGTGTATTATGAATGAGAAAGGTTCTTGTTTTGTGTCCTTTTTATATTTTCCCCATACTCCATGTATACCCCTCCAGTTCACTTATTGGACATCCGCCCCAGGCCCTCCTTCATGCATGATTTCATTACCCATCATTCCTCCCCCACCCCAATCCTCACATACACAACAACCATCTCTTCTATGGTGAATTAGGTTAATATTAATAGTTATAATACCAGAGCTGCATGTGTTTTGTGTTCACTCCAATTCCTTTGGAGTGCTTCTGTGTCACGAAGTGTGTTCATAGATGTTTATATATATGGCTATTGATGTATCTGTATAATATATATATATATATATATATATATATATATATATATATATATATATATATATATATATATATATATATATAAAGATATATATATATATATATATATATATATATATATATATATATATATATATATATATAATCGTATTAATTTGTAACAGTAATACATATGTAGACGGGAATGTGTTGGTTCACAAACTACAGTACATTACAATGTACTGTACATATGTACACAAAGTGACTGTCCCATTTGTGATCACTACAGTGGTGGAATACATATGGTATAAGGTGTACTCTCAAGATGGTGAAACATGTATACATCTCATATGGCTTAGTGGTAAGTCCCATGACTATAGTGTGCATGGTCCAGGGTTCAACACCTGTGATGCATTACAGATGCTTTTTACTCCAGAATAAGGCTCACTTAAGCAGTTGTAAGCATGTTTAAAAGTGTTTGTGTGACATTATAGCAGCGCTTAAACACAGTTAAACAAACTTTGTAACGTATAACCTGTGCGCGCAAACACGGCAACATCCACTAACTACTCGGGATATATACATCTCAGTGAAGTAACATCTCACTATGTGCTGACATAACATTACATACTCTGTTGACTGTACTCTCCAGCACACATGGGTTTATATGGGTGTTTCGAATGTTTATTATACAGACGATTACTACCTATATATGCAAGCTGTGGTTAAGGTATACTTTTGAACATGATAAACATCCCTGCCTTTATCGGGATTTGGACCTCGAATGCACAGATACTATGCAGATGCTGTAACCATTACACTGTTGACATTAATGTTGCTTCTGCCTATTTCCTATTTAGATGATTTCTATGTATAAGCTAGGCTAAGCAAAGGGTGGAGGCCCCCAAACCCACTGAGCTTCACTTACTCTTGAAATAACAACATATAACAAATGTACTGTGAGACAATACATTACATTCCTAACTACATTAGGCATAGCACTTCACTGACACACTTCAAGGGAAACCTGTTGTGTGAATGGGTAACAGAATATACACCCCTGGGATCATGTGTCCCAGAACCATACAGCCAGGGGTCGGGGAGCCTGTCCAGTTTGATAGCTGCAAGACCTGTTGGGGAAATTGAATGGTGTTGAATTGTCACATTAACATGCCCTCTTTAGATCACTAAGTGCCCCTATCACCCTCCACAACCCCAGTCTTCAACAGCTTCCAGCAACTCTGCCTGGAATTGCTTAATTGGCTATGCTTGACAGAGGCTCAGTTACTTCATCAATGGTGCAGAGAAAGCCAACACACTGTAGCTATGCTTCTAATTGCCCTTGGGCAGATAGGTAGTAGGCTATCTGTGAACCTCTACAGTGCAGGCCATCACAGCCATAATATGTGAATAAACAGACCTTTAGATCACAATATACAGTGAGAAATCACCATGAAGTCAGGAAACAGTTAAGTACAGCAAGAGCATACAGAACATTGATACTTAGTCACTCCAAAAGCCTATCTTAGAAGCTAGAAGTCTTGTATAAGTTTAAGGCTTTCTATTGCTTACTAGTAGGTTGCCTACAGGAGAGATGAAAAACAAGCACAGATGGGGAACATGCATGCAACAATACCATACCGGCCTATGTGCCAGCCTTAGGCTTTGGAATACTGGCCAAGGCTATTGACACCCTCATGGAGCCTTATTTAGGAGAGTCTTGAAGGTGAATACCAGCAACGT
The DNA here is from genome assembly GCF_019279795.1 of Protopterus annectens. Lineage (NCBI taxonomy): Eukaryota > Metazoa > Chordata > Ceratodontiformes > Protopteridae > Protopterus > Protopterus annectens. Next base: position 106,310,880 of record NC_056730.1, read on the forward strand.
AAACAGCACAATAGCAGAATCAATGAGGGCTATGCTACTCAACACCAGGAGTTGTGATCAGAACATGCATGCACTCACAGCACTCCTCAGGATGGACAACACCAACATCTGTGCAGTAACTGAGATCTGTCTCAAGGCTCCTGAGAGCACACCAGCACTACCAGACTACAACCCATACCACAGATTTCAGCCACAGAACATGGACTGACACAGACATGGTGGGGGTGTATCCATATTCATCAGGGATACCTACACCTCCGGGTTAGTGGGGCAGCATGATACCTCTGAGATCATTCATGTGCAGCTAACATCAGCCATAACTGCAATGTAAACTGTGGCCTTCTACGGATCACCCCCCATGACCCAGGACCACCACTCCACCTACCTGGAGACAGTGGAGAACATGACAGTCCTAATGCACACCCTGGCATTGGTCGATGTCAACTACCATACCATTAACTGGGAAACTTACTCCAGTACTCACGTCCAGGCCCAGCGCTTCCTGGAATTTATAACCTCATATGCCCTGTATCAGGTGGTAACCTCCCTAACGAGGAGTGGAAACATACTAGAAATGGTCATCACCAACACTGGCAACAGGTGCACCACAGTGGAGGTTAACCGGTCACTGGTTAGATCTGACCATGAACTATTCACTGTTTCCACACCCAAGTGTCCCCCCCACCCATGGATATCACAGTGTATACCTTTCCTACAGCTAAATTTACACTACTAATGACAGGGGTGGGGGATTTCACAGCCCCCATGCTAAGGGGAAACACTGCTCAAGATACAGACAGATTTACAAATGCAGTCTATAAGCACCTACACGGATGTATGGATTGTGCCATCACTGGTAAACCAAGACTCACTCCTCCCAGACAAGGACACCAGTCTGGTGGACCTCTGCAATAAACAGGCTATACTACAGAAGTAGGACAGTGTTCCAGACAAACAGCAAATCCCACGAAGGGCAGACATCCTTGACCACTATTAGTATGATATGTAGGCCCCTCATGACATCATCCAAGGCTAACATCAGCAGGAGAATACACAAGGATTCGAAAGATAACCACAAAGTCTTCTTTGGCTATGTCAAGGATTTAAGTGGTGACACACAAATTTGCACTGTGCTGGTGAAATATAGCACAAAATATGCTGACCCTAATGATATCGCCAACATCCTTGCAGATACATTCAATGCATACTTCACCCCCTAAAGAGCCCACAACACTACCCGAAAGGTACAGTATCCCACACACAGGTGGAAATTGTCCTCTCTAACAGCAGAACACAGCATCAGTGGAGGCAGATGTTGTCCCAGATGGTATCTTGCAAACTGTACAAGACAACCTGACCCCCCACCTAATTCAGCTTTCTAACCTCAGCGTCTCCACAGACTACATGCCCATACAATGGTGCATGCCAGCGGTTGTTCCACTCCATCAAGGTGGAATCACAACTGACCATGGTAACTACCACCCCATAAGCCTGAATAGCCTGGTCTGCAATGGTATGGCACTCATTAACAAAGACATTGTCAACCTCCAAACACGTGACCCAACCCAGGTCAGCTTGATTGAGTGCAGTTCACTCCTACTGAACCTGTTTGATGTCTTACATACAGTCACCAAGACGTTAGATGATGGGGGATGTGGTTCACACATACTACCTGCACCTCACCAAGGCTTTTGACACCATGCCCCACTCAGGTATTATTGATAAACACACCAGTCTGTACATACACCCATACATCACAGGTTTGGTTGCCAACGGGCTTACACGCAGAACCCACATGGTATGACTAGCGGTCTCCAGGTCCAACTCTTGACCAGTCATGACTGGTGTCCCACAGGACTCAGTCCTGGGAGCCCTACTGTTTGGCATATACTTCTCAGAGGTACAGGCAAACACAGGTGGACTATTGCAGACCATGTTTGGCAATGACTGCGAACTGGGAGCCATGATTGATAGTCCAGCTGACACAGACATCCCTCAAGGGGCCTCACAGAGACCGTCAAAGGGTGTCAATGTCACGGCCTCCATCCAAGTGCCACTAACTGCATGGTCATTCCATTGTGGAATATTAAGCACCCACATATTAACACATAAGTGGCAGCCACTTTAATATGGACGAGGTAATGGAGTATCTGGGGACTAAGGTAGATAGTGATCTCCCCTTTGACAATCATATCTCCACAGTAGTTAGGACATCCTTCTATGTAGGCCATCTGATTACTAAAGGACTCCCATTTAGACATACTGGGGTTATAGTGCCCCTTTACTCATCACTCATCAGTCCCATCATAGTGTATAATAACCCATTTGGGATGTACCTCAGAAGACACTTCCAACAGCTGGGAGGTCCACGACTGAATAAACTCCTGCTTTACTCAGTGGCATCTCATTTACCCAGAGATGATCTCCAGTGCCCAACACAGCCATGTCGAACTCAGGCTTAATGGATATGCTCCACCTATGGGAATCCATGTCACAGTGAGGCACACACTGTAGTGAGCTGAACCCTGCCACAACAATAACTGGAAGATGCTGGAGGGACAGATTCCTGCCATTTTATTATGGTCTCATTATTTTATATCACAAAAACCTGGAATTTTAACTGGGGTGTGTCCACTTTTTATATCCACTGTAGATTATAAAATATTCATGGTAATATATGCAAATGATTAATATTTTCCTCCTATGCTGATAAATGAAGATCAAACAGATTTCTTATGATAATATAAAAATAATAATTTCAATAATTGATTTCACTAATAATACAAATATAAACTTAACCTCAGAGAGTCTAGATATTAATACTACCTTTGATTTGGTTCATTGGGACTATTTATCTGTTTTAGAAGACTATCATTTTCAAATAATTGCATATGGCTTACTAAACGTTTATATGAGAAATCTCTTGCCTATATAAAAATTGACTCATGTATTTCCAAATCAACTAAAATTACAAATGGCACTAAACAAGGATGTCCATTATCACAATTACTATTTGCATTCATTATGGAACCATTTGCAAATTATATTGGGTCACATATAAACATTAAAGGTATTAAAATAAATGATAATTTAAGTTTTAAAATATAACTTTTTGCATATGATAGTCTATTAACATTGAATGACAGTGACCTTTCCCTTCATGATAATAAAACTAAGATTCCTCTTATAAACTATAACCCACATAAAATAGATAAAAAGTTTCCAAATATATGGCTAAAGACAACAAAATTAAATATTTAGGAATTATCTTAACAGATAATATTAAAGATACAATATCACTCAATTATATCAATAGCTTAGATATCATAAAACATCTTATTAATAAGTGGAATAAACTGTTTTTACAATGGAAAATAGATTGTCTCTAATTAAAATGGCTATTCTTCTAAAATATTATACATAATACAAACTATATATCTTCTTACTTATAAAGATTATACAAAACAGCTTAATTCTTTGCTTCTAATGTTTCTTTGGTTTCCTAATAAACCTAGATAGGCATTAAATTATTATATAAGAGATTGCATGACTGGAGGTATTGGTTTTCCAGGTTTGAAATTATATACTGTATTGTCAATTTTTAAAACAATAATTTTATGGCTAAACTCTAACTACTCTGCTAAATAGATAGAAATCCATGAAAACAATCTGGTTAAGATATAATTATTCAATAACAATACAGCATAATAAAATATTAAATAATGACTTTCAATGGTTGATAAGAGAATATTTTTCTGAAAGTAAAAACAAACTGATACATTCTTATTATATTAGTAATATGTAAAACCTATTTTAAAAAGTTTATATATAAAATCTTGAATATAAAGTATGGTTATTCTTATTATATCTTAGCCTTTTATGCAGGATAGTATTACTACACTTAATCTATCAAAAATGATAGATCTTAAAAGAAAAATGTAATATTCTGGCATCAAATTGATAAATAGTGGAAAAGTACATTCTACTGTGTATATCATGAATAAATTTGACATTACTAGAGAAATGTGGCTAGATATACACATTTGTAGGCAATTTATCAATCATAAATTTGAGTTAATGCAACCTTGTTTGTTTGTGTCTTTCGGCTTTTCCCGGTTAGGGGTTGCCACAGAGGAACTCCGGTCTGCTAATGATTGGCAGTAGAGTTTTACCTTCTGGCTTGCCGGGCCTAATGCACAACCTTCAACAAAGGAATTCCCGTTCACGCATGTCGCCACACAGAAGACGCTCTAACTGAGAATCGAACAGGCAACGTCTAACTGTGAAGCGACAACGCTACTGCAGCACCACCACCGCAGTGAGTTAATGCAACCTACAATATGAAAAATAGTTCTTACATTTATTGAATCTTTAATTAGCTTAGAAAGCTATAGTGCAAATGAAAAAGGATGTTTATCCAAAATATATAAAATAGTTAAAAATACAAAAGCATATCGTAAAGAAAATTGTTGAGATTATTTTAGGTTAGTCAATAAATATGCTCCAAGTGAATAAGATAGGAAATTAATACTGTTGTCATCAAAACAAACTACTTTCATTACACTGGAGATTATTCTCCTGGAAATTTATACATAAGAATTTTATCACACTACATAAAGTTGACTTAATGTGCAAAAAAATAACTTGGCTGCTGGCGGTGTAAATCAGATATAAAAGCTGATTTGAAACATATGTTCTTTGATTGTATATTACTCGATTCATTTTTGGAAAATATACATTTTTTATTACAAGCTATTTTAACGATAAATTCAAGTTAACTAAATCTTTGGTCTTGTTTAATGGATCAATTCCTGTATGTGTTATAAAAAAAAATAGCCTCTTCTTTGGAGTATATTAGCTATGGCAAGAAAGGTTATTACCATTAATTGGATGAAAAACTCTACTCCTACTTTATAAGACTTTAAGAGCATTGTCAGTAATGTATGTCAACTTGAATTAGCTACAATCAAGACAAGAACTGGGAGAACCACCTCATATTGTAATAAGTTGTTGAAATTTAAAGACCCGTTAGAAAAACTAGATGATAATATTTAAAAAAGTAATATTAGAATCAACACTTTCAATATTTTTTTATTGCTTAGTCGACACCTCTGTAAATGGTTGATGTTATTATTGGTTGGTCTGAAATCTTGTTTTTATAGTTTTAACCCATTTCAGATGTTTTAATGTTTCTCATTGTTAACTGGGGTTTAAAACCTTTAATAAAAAAAAAAAAGATAAAGGCTCACTGCTAATGGTAATTGCCCAAGATAGGTCTGTCAGTTATTGACAATGAGAAAATGCAATCAGAGACAGCTATGGCTGCATTGTGAAAGATGTCATTATCATGTCCCTGAATTGTACACTAGATCATACTAGCACTATCAGACCTGACTGGGCTAGTGTTCTCCATAATGTCCCATAAAACAAGGTGGTAAAGGTACCCCACTACACTGACATAAACAATCAAACATTTAGACAGCCATAGACGCCAACAGTCACTCCCAGACACATGCACACACATGACACACGCGCACACATGCACGCACACACACACACACACGCACACACACACACACACACACACACACACACACACACACACACACACACACACACACACACACACACACACACACATATGCAAAATCTTGATTACTCAATCCCCCCAGTGCAACTGTCCAGGCTGACAGATACACACACACACACACACACACACACACACACACACACACACACACACACACACACGCACACACCAACCCCAGATATTCTCTGAACTGGCTTGCACTTCAACTGATACTATAGTATGTTATACTATACTACTACTATAGTATCGAATAGGTGACCATCATATTTTTGCAGTGCTCACTTTTTTCCTCTAAAAGTGAAATTTTATGATGCTGCTAGGGTGGGAAAATCAGGAGATACTGTCATTTCCAGGGTAGAACACATGGCTAATTAGCATTGCCCACTTCTGCAAACTGACACATTATCATGCATCTCTGCCTATGAGACCACCCTTCATGCTGAGGCTGTCCAAAGGGGAAATCAAAGCATTAGGGTGGTCTAAGAATCAAAAAGATTTATAGTAATGAGAAAAAATACTGAACTATGGCTTCCCGTTATGGTAAGCCTTCTTGAACTCCAGCCAGTATAATGTTAAACAAACAGATTTCCATTTCATTAATCATGTTGTTTGCTACTGTAAACTGCTTTTATTGTTTCTGTAGTTAATTATAAAAGAATCCTATGTTTATAATTTTTCGTTAATGGCAACAAACTAACTAAAATTTCATAAACTAACAAGTAACTTTATAAAATATTTTAGTACTTAGCAGTCTTCATGAAAATGCTATTCCAAATAATATTATAATAGTACGACATTTGTATTTATGATACTTTTAAGTAGGTTTCAGGTATTATTGTTGTAAATAGTAATGTTTATATATCAGCTGTCCTATTTTATCAGAAACTCTACTGCATGTCTTGTTATGCTGTCGGTTTTAAATTACTATTTTCAACATCAAGAACAAAAGAGGCATTTATATCTACGGGCAGTATAGAAGTATCACTATCCTATCACACTGCAAGAAAGTTCTGAAGAGGGTGATTGATAAATGAATACACAGAACAGTAAAAAGTAAGATGGGAAATGACCAGTTCACATTCAGATTAGGATGCAGTACAACCAACCTGATGTTTGCAGTAACACAGATACTTGAGAAGTAGCTAGAAATGAGGAAAGAGTCCAAAAGGGCATTCCTAGACTTGGTGAAAGCATATGACATGGTTTCAAGAAAGCTGATTTAGTCAGCCCTGCAGTGGTTTGAAGTCCCAGAAACACTGGTAGAATTGGTGCAGGCTATGTACAAGGATCCAGTAATTCAGATACGAACAGTATTTAGTTTTCCAGAGGGGTTCCTATTGGGAGTGAGTGTACATCAGGATTCAAGTCTGGGCCTACTGTTGGTCATACTTGTGATGGACTACATTAGCAAACAGGTTGGAGGGGATAGATCAACAAACTTCCTGTATGCAGACAATGTAGCATTATGGACAGACTCTGACCAAGGACTTCAGGAAGGGGTAGGGGAATGGAATGCACATGGGATAAAACTAAGTACAGATAAGACAGTGATAATGGCAACAAATGGGGGAAATGAGAAGAAGCTGAGAACTGAGATAGAAGGGAAGATAGTGGAACACGTTAACAGCTTCAAATATCTGGGAGGGTGGTTGAGAAGAAGGGAAGACTGAATGGATCTGTATTAAAAGATCAAATGGCCAAACATTGAATCAAAATTCATCAAGACCAGAGCATCAAAGAATACAATTGTCAAAATTGGACTTGTTTTGAACCTCATCGCATTGAATCACAATAATTGGCAACACCTCAGCAAATTGCGTGTAAGTCATAATGAATACAAATATTTACTACCATCATGTTGTACATAAAAAAGTAGCATGTACGATGTTAACATCTCAGCTGCTGGCCAACTCCACAGCTGCACAAAAACAAAGAAGTAAGAAGCTGACTTCCAAGATGGCTGCTCACTGAGTAACAGCTTAATTTCAGCTCTCCCAATGTGAAAACAGAAACTCAGAAAAGGGAACCAATTAAATTTGCCTTTTTGGGTAAACTGCAGTTACTGGCTAGTAAGTGTACTGCCAGCAGGCTAGCAAAGAATGCCTGCAGGCTAGCAAAGAAGAAATTCAGAGAACCTGAAAGAAAATCAATCACAAAAGGTGAGGAGAATTTTGCAGCTGTTCAGTAATTCAAGCTCTAGCTTGGATTCAGGACATGATTTCGAAAAAAATAAGTCAAATATGCTTAGAGATGATTAAAATAAGCTAAACACTGAAGGAGTATATCAACTCAAATTACAAAGGGCTGGAAAAATGGAAGAAGCATTCGACAGACTAAGCTGGGATTTTATGATTAGGGCAATGAAAGCATTTGTATTCCCTGATAAAATTATAAGGTCGATTAGGAGGATATATGAGGGATCGGAGGTGAAAAGTAAAGTGGGTGTTACTCTCTGATAAGTTCTGTTTGAGCATGAAAAACAGGCAAAGGTGTCCTCTTTGCATTTTATTTAGAACCATTGGCAAAAAAAAAAAAAAAAAAATAAGGGACTTAGAAATCCAAGGAAATAATTGATAAGAAAAGTTAGCTTATTTGCAGATGATATTATTTTATACCTGATAAGACTAAAAAAGGACACTTCAGCATTGTGGAACATTCTGATACAATTTCAAGACTTTTTTGGGATACAGAATGGCAATAGTGATGTACCTAGACACAAATTAGTTCAGCAATACCCATATTTATGGGGACATGATAAAATGAAGTGCGTAGGAGTATGTATTAAAAAGATTCTGTTATGAAAGCTAAGGATATGTGGGAAGAGACTAAAAAGTTAAGAAAAAACTGAAGAACTGGAAGCTCTCTTTTAAGGATATGGATAGAAAGATACTAGCAGTGAGTCAGTCATATTTTTATCAACCAGAAGAGACATTGTGGATAGTAATTAATAAAGAGTTGAAGGATTTTATCTGAGAGGTGAAGAGGGCAAGAGTCAAGTGGATTAAGATGATCCTTCCAACATAACATAGTGGTTTTGGATTACCTGATTTGAATGGGTATTTCAGAGCTACACAGTTAAGGCTCCTATACATAGCACACGCAGAAAGCTGCAATTCAAAGTGGAAATGGATGATGATGAAGCTGAAGAAACAAGGTGTGACTACAATTTTGGATGCAAATCCTTAAGGAGAATAACAATAACCATATATAATAATATATTCATAAAGTAGCAGAAAGTATTCTAAAAACTAAGCCAACTTGGGGATGGAGAAAGGAGATTATGCCGATAGGAATGACTGCAATTAGGGGTACAGAGAATAGGCAAGAGGGGGCTGGAATTTACAAGAGAAAACTGGAAAAGGAACCAAGGTATTGGGAGCAAATAATTAGAGGGAGAAAGGTAATACAGTGGGAAGAGACCAAGAATTCAAATGCAGGCTAGAGATTCCCTTCCCTATCACGGATTGATGTCAGAGTATAGACAAAGAGAAAGAAAGAAATAGGGGGACCCTAAGTGAAAGACCAGCACTGGTAGAGTTCTTTGTAGAATCTAGAACAGAAACTGCTGTTAGAAAAGGGATAATTAGTAGGGCATATAAAATATTGCATGCTAACTATAGGAATCAATCAGAGGAGTTTAGAAAGGATTGGGAAGAGAGACTGGATAAGCAATTCAAAAAGAAATGATAGGGGATATGGGATACATGGATAGGTGGAGTAGGGATATGTAAATGTATATATGTAAATTTATATATATATATATATATATATATATATATATATATATATATATATATGTATATATATATATGTGTGTGTATATATATATATATATATATATATATATATATATATACACACACACACACACACACACACACACACACACACACACACACACACACACACAGTTGCAATTCATAGTACTGAACATTCGAAACAGCTAATGTACTTTTTCCCTTAATTTCTTGGCTTAAGAAACATTTATCACTGGTTGTTGTGTGTGCAAGACTGGGGTACAGAAGGGACTTAGGATTTGCCCATTGCTCACTATTGAACAATCTTAGAGATGGTATGTATAATTTGCAGGCTGTGCGTGGGGTGCATGGAGGCTTGCCTTTGTGATTTGATCTTTGTAGATTAATTTCTTTTTGTTTGCTCATGTCAGTATTTACTTTTTGATGAGGTAATCATATATATATATATATATATATATATATATATATATATATATATACTATTTGATGGCTTGGGGGCTTGATCCCAACATGGTGGTATGGGCCTTTTCCCCCGTGTTGCTTACATTTACTTTTTTTATCTAGCTGTTTTCTCAAGCAGTTGTGCTACATTATTTGGCTCCTTAGTGATTTGTAACTTGACTTATTGTGGAAAAGGTTTTCATTTCTTGCCATTGAATATGTTGACTACTTTTGTATGCATCCATTTGATGCAAAAAACAATGAAAGATTTTTGCAAAAGATATAACTGCTGCTATGATACAGATTATGAAAGGTTTTCTTTGTGCTGCGGTAGCGTTGTCGCCTCACAGTAAGACGTTGTCCCGTTCAGTTCTCAGCTAGAGCATCTTCTGTGTGGGGATATGCATGAATGGGCATACCTTTGATTATGGTTGTCCATCAGAGTTGGCAACTCGGCACGTAAAAATCTACTGCCAATCATTAGCGGACCACTGTAGCGACCCCTAACCGGGAAAAGCCAAAAGACACAACAACTTGTTTTGTTTATATCTCCCATTTAAGAGTAATAAGTATGTGTTGTGTTTTTTAGAAAAACATTCACCCCTGAACAGAATAACAAATTAAAATCACATTACTTCCCAACCTTAAAAAAGAGACCAAATAAATATCCTAATTCACAGCCTTAACAGAAACAAGTGAATCAAGAAATCTCTTAAATTAGATTAAGTAAATCCGCATATTGCAGAATACTCTTGCATGTTTATTTATGTAAATATGTCTGTATGAATGTATTTGATTTATTGACCAGGATAGGGTGCTGATCTACATTTACCTATTTCTGTCTCAGTCTGGGAGTAAAAACGCAGTACAATGTTAGCAGTACAATTTACAAATTAAAACTTAGAAGCATATGTTGCACATATAACTTAGTGTCAAATATGCATTCTGTTATTTGGTTACGAAGCTCAGAGCATCACTACATAAATTATATAGTTATATGTCAACACATTTCATCCATCTTGTATGTTGGCAGACTACTAGATGGCTTAATGTCTCTCCCACCTATAAAGTCAAGAGACTTAGATAATGATTGATAGGAACAGATGTGGCAAGTAGAAGCCTTTGACAAGTTCTGTACTAATGCAAATCCAAACTAAAAGGGAATGTCCTCTTTCGATTTTAGTGTGCTGTGTCCAGAACTGAGTGAAGCTGAACATTAAAATTGTTTATTTTATCAACCAGCTCAGATGAAAGGGGAAAAAATAGAAGGACGGACCACAATAAATGCTGTGATCACAAAAGCATCAAATAAAGACTTGTTCGATCTTTAGTCGTTGGTGTTGTGGTTAGTATAAGCTGAATGCAGTCTGGAAAAACAAATCTTTCAGTAACATCATTCAGGAAAAAGTGAAGATAAACAGATTGTGGGGAGAAGTCAGTGAGAAAGTTTGATGTGACAGGAATTCAGTATAAAATATGCTTATTTTTTTCTTACATGTTATTTCTGTGCCCAGTAAAAAATTGACCTCATTAGCAAACTAAATAATTGCCTCTGTTACAAACACACTAAAATAAGGGATCTGTGAGTAGTAGCATTTTCACAGAGATCACTAATAAAATCTGTCTTAACATTGCACTCATTAAAGTTATGTGCACAGTGCAAAGCGCAGGCAGATGTGATTCCTCTTGCAAGTTCAGTCACTAGATTTAAACTATAATTTTGTTTATTCGAAATAACACTTTTCTGGGAAATGTCAGGAAGTTGCTTTACCTGAGCTACTGGCCTTAAAGTGCCAAAGGGATAGTCTGCATTGATATCTCTTCTCCATGTATCAGTTTATATAATTTCTTTTATACTTGCTCTGCAACATGAGTAAAGTACACACAGGCATTACCCCGACTGTCACTCATTGAGTTTCTGTTCACCTTTTCTTTTGTCTATGCAAGAAATGCAGACTTAACCTAGAGGCATCTTTTCTACTACAACTTTGTTAAATCAAGCATGAAAGAAAAAGCAAAAAAATAAATAAAAGTATATTCATAGAAGACAGTGAAATTTATAATTTGGAAAATTATAATGCTTTTAATTAGCAGCACAATCATATGTATGATAAAGTGCTGGAAATGACACCAGATTACAGTGGAATAGAGAAAACAGTTGTAGATATAGGTACAATTTCTTTGGGGTGAATCCATAGCCATCAGACTCCAAATTCAGTATTCCCATATTCCATTTGAATGCTTGATTCTTTGTTCAGAACAGAATACTAAATTCATCAAGTACAGTAAAAATTAAATGTACACACACAAACCTGCACCCATACATGCACTCAAGTGTACAAGCATGCACACACACACACACACACACACACACACACACACACACACACACACACACACACACACACACACACACACACACACACACAGGTCTACTATGTCTGCTGAATGTATCAGAGCTTGTGACTGAGACACTAAGTGCCCAAATATTCATTTTACATATGTATTCAGGTTCATCATTTTATGAGCAAACATAATATCCCAAAAATGTACTTTTTGTACAAAAAGAACCCTCTTACACCTTGGAGCTTCACACTACACCTCTTTTCACTTTATATTTTCACTGGAAGTTTGCTGCAGATTGGAATCACTGGCAAGCAATGCAAACTCCTGCCTCAGTTTCTCTTTGAGGTGCACTGACCTCAGAATACCCATAACTTACTAAAATGTCAGTGAACACAATCTTAATCTAATAAGACGTGAGCAAGTAAAGCAGTAGCAGTATCAAATCCAGCCAATATGCTTGAGCAAGAGAGAACTGAGCTTGGAAATCTGTGCAAGTGAATCCAAGCCTATATTGATATGTGTGTGTGATACAAGGAAATTAAAACTAAAGGGGGAGGTAGACAGTACTCAGAAATGCTGTCTATCATACGGCTATGTTAGATATACATGCTATGCTTAGCAGCTACCCACATCTCATACAGCTTTGCCTTGTGAAAGCTTACCACAGATTACAAGAATGATCCTGCAACATGTTTTGCTAGTGAGAATGGGAATGCATGATGTTTAAAAGGCAGCTATGAATGTTCTGGTTGGGTAAGAAGAGGAGATATAAACCATTTTTGGGTGGGTAAGAAGAGTGGGTATAAACCATTTTTGGGTGGGTAAGAAGAGGGGGTATAAACCATTTTTGGTTGGGTAAGAAGAGTGTGTATAAACCATTTTTGGTTGGGTAAGAAGAGTGTGTATAAACCATTTTTGGTTGGGTAAGAAGAGGGGGTATAAACCATTTTTGGGTGGGTAAGAAGAGTGGGTATAAACCATTTTTGGGTGGGTAAGAAGAGGGGGTATAAACCATTTTTGGTTGGGTAAGAAGAGTGGGTATAATCCATTTTTGGTTGCGTAAAAAGAGTGTGTATAAACCATTTTTGGGTGGGTAAGAAGAGTGCGTATAAACCATTTTTGGGTGGGTAAGAAGAGTGTGTATAAACCATTTTTGGTTGGGTAACAAGAGTGGGTATAAACCATTTTTGGTTGGGTAAGAAGAGTGGGTATAAACCATTTTTGGGTGGGTAAGAAGAGGGGGTATAAACCATTTTGGTTGGGTAAGAAGAGTGGGTATAAACCATTTTTGGTTGGGTAAGAAGAGCGGGTATAAACCATTTTTGGTTGGATAAGAAGAGTGGGTATAAACCATTTTTGGTTGGGTAAGAAGAGTGGGTATAAACCATTTTTGGGTGGGTAAGAAGAGGGGGTATAAACCATTTTGGTTGGGTAAGAAGAGTGGGTATAAACCATTTTTGGTTGGGTAAGAAGAGTGGGTATAAACCATTTTTGGTTGGATAAGAAGAGTGGGTATAAACCATTTTTGGTTGGGTAAGAAGAGTGGGTATAAACCATTTTTGGGTGGGTAAGAAGAGGGGATATAAACCATTTTTGGTTGGGTAAGAAGAGGGGGTATAAACCAATTTTGTTTGGGTAAGAAGGGGGGGGGGTATAAACCATTTTTGGTTTGATAAGAAAAGTGGGTATAAACCAGAAGATCAGCTATTCCATAAGAAAGGCTGAGTGAGGAAATCCTGAAGGAGAACTGTGGTATACACTGAGAAAATACAAAAGGTATGTTTTCTTTGCCAATGCTTCTGTATTACTGCATTCTCCATATCCCTGTTAGCTGCTGAGAAATAAGATGATGTTAGTATTTACTAATCAGTATGGGCGAACATGACAAGACTTGACATGCCAGCACTGAAATGTCACATGGTCTCATGTCATGACATTGCTTAGAATGACCATGAGTACAAGAAAGAAAAAGGAGGCATTGACAGCTCATCATATAGGAGAATGATGCAAGCACATGGAAGTGACAATCATTCTAGCAATAGCTAGGGAATGCTGTAACTTCCACTGCCTTCTAATAAAAGGCTTTCTTTTCTTATTGCAGTTTTCAATTATGTGTCTTCACTCAAGCCATCAACACAGTGTTCAAGAGTAAAAGGCAGAGAGTAAAGTATGTCTTTACACAACTACCTGGAGTTCCAGTAATTAGGACAATTTTAGAAGTGAAAGCTGTATATTTACGGCCGCATACTGTTTTCCAAACTAGAAAATGAAAACTCAGATGGCTGCCTAGGGTCCTTGACTTATAATCCACTGCACTTCAGAAGAAATCATTTATTTCATCAGAGAGATTCCAGTAGTCATGGCTACAGTATGCAAACAGTTGGGATGCATTGTACAGTGCTGCTGGAAACCTGATCTAGCTTATTACAGATATCTGCAGCACTGTCAAAGCCTTTCACTCCTATTGCAGCATACTGGATTTGTTAAGGTTATGCATGTGTGATTAGTGACACATTGCAGTCTGGTATCTTACAAATGTTTTATTTTCAGACTGGACATTCCAATATGACATCAGCAAAGACCTCAAAAGACAGATATAGCAATGAATCACTTCAGTGTGGCAATCAGCTGACTTTCAACTTACAGTTAGTGAGCACAATGAAAGCCATGAAGGATATAGCTTTGCACTTTGATGAAATGTAATTCCACAGTTTTAAATAAATACAGTGGCAATAAGGATTTTAGTGCTTTTAAGGAATATGAACTTGTTTCACTTAATTAAATATTGCCAACATCTGTTTGGCAAATTCAGTGAAATAATAGAATTGCATCTGCTCCTGAGTATAACAGATCTTAAAAAATTATATCAGAAAAAATAAGTCACAGAAACTGTAACTGGTGCTACTGAGGTATACATTTTAAAATATAAAAAATGAAAGACTGGTACTAGAACCCAAAACTAGTTGCAATCAAATTTTAAAATTCATTTTCACTGATCAAGAAAATATTAAAAAATCAAGATGTCCCACTGGCTACTTAGAGTACCGTTACAGACATGCAGATGCAAGTGCACCCACACTTTCATGCACCACTCTTAAAACATATAAATAAAACAGTAACAATCAGATGCAGAATAAAGAGGTTCTACTGTGAAACAACAAATACATCAGCATCAGAAACATCAAAAACGAATGCGTTAAATGCAGAAGGTTGAACAAGTTAACTGCAAGTGTTTCATGCAGGAGCAAGCTCCACTGCACCCCTCACTGTATGACACAAACTGCATTGTGCCCCTCATTGTGAGCAGCAAGCCACCCTGCACCCCTCACTATGAGAATCAAGCTCCCCTGCACCTTCACTGTTAGGGGAAAGCTCCAATGCACTCCTTACTGTGAGGGGCGACCTTCCCTGTACCCTTTTCTGTGAGAAGCAAGCTCCACTGCACCCGTCACTGTGAGGAGCAAGCTCTCCTGCACCTCTCAGTATGAGAAGGTACGCTCCCCTGCACCCGTCAGTGTGAGAAGGCAAATTCCACTGCAAGTTTGCCACACCTCCTGAACATTTATCAACTCCATGGTCTCATAATGTTGAAGAAGGAAGACATACCCCCAACAAAAGAAAGTAATCACTAATGGTGTGCAGTTAAAATACTACTGGAAAGCAGTGATTGTTTGCATGTTCCTTAGTGTATTGTGCTTTGGATAATTTCATTTAAGGAATTTCACCTGGAGCACTTGTAGATATATTTAATTAAGACAGCAGAGAAGACAGAAGTTATATAAACTATATTTTTTGTGCTGCAATAAAACTTTTCATTTTTAATCCTCATGTAGCTGAAAACAACACTTTTGTTTTGCTAGGGTTTAGATAACATAATAGTGATCATCTGCATGTTGCAATACAAGAAAGTACCACGGCCTGTCAAATTCAGGATTTTTCTCATGACACAATACAGCATCTAGTGAACTAACTTCTGTCATCACAGCATATTTTGTTTCTACTCTTCCTTCTTCCTCAGCCATTGTGGTTCAGCTTTCAGTTCGCCTCTCTAATCTGTTTATCTGAGCATTATGTCTCTTAAAATCTATATAAATATGTCCTTAAAATCACTTCTGATGCATATCTTAACTGAAATACACTGTCATGTTTAGCACCTTTAATGGTGTTGGCTTTCGGAAGTACTGCATATATAACTTAATTATGTGATTTGTTGTGATGAAATTTGTAATTCAGTTTAAGAACAATTCTTTAGAATTTTGAATCTTCATTACTAAGAGAGAGTATTGTGTACTACTGGAAATGAGTGCTGATATTTTTATTTAAAAATACACTATTTATTTCAATTTTATATAGAATATGGATACATTGACTATTCTGAGTGAGGCAAGATACAGAAGTGTTTGTCTTGAATGGCTTATGGGGAATAAAATATTTTGTGAATATATTTTGGTAATCTGCTGCTTAATTCGATACCAGCAAATCTGCTGGAAAAGGACTGGTAGAAACATTCTTTCATAGATTATCTCCCATTCCATGCTGTATTCTCCATACTCTTAGTTCCCCTCACCTGTACACGTCACCCCAAGGCCTCAAGGTCACATCACCAAGAAAAGTCAACAGAAATCAGTGGGACTCGATTATTATATTTAGGGAGAATCTATCCTGTTCTGCAAACCAGTAATCATTAAAGTAATTAACATCTCTGTGTGGAAATCAGGAACAACAAGATCATTCATGGTACACAAAACCAGACTGCCATTACTATAACCACTGCATGAGAAAAGGTATCATAATGCAATCTGGAAGATAAAACACTACTGTGTGTATCATTGCTATGGCTAATGTTTTCACTCTCATAAGGCATAAATATTATATGCTCTCTTGTATTCTCCATTATATGTCATGTCAGCCTCAGAATTGGCTGGTCTTGACCATAAGAAGATTGACGTTTTGAAACTTCGAAATTTAGAAATAAACTCATATATACATATATTTATACACACACACACACACACACACACACACACACACATATATATATATATATATATATATATATATATATATATATATATATGTGTGTGTGTGTGTGTGTGTGTGTATATAGTTCCTTATGGTTTCATGATATTTTTTAGCCTGAGTCCCTTACTTAAGTGACTTACCAAATAATAATATATGCCATATGAAAAGACAAAAAGTGAAAACAAAATGACACTAAGATTGTTAAGCTAGGATATACTGTAGTAAAGATATTAACTACTACTTGTCACTTGCTATTGCCATTTTTATATTTACATTCATATTTTTTGCAATTGAAGGAGCTATATATTTTTCGGAGCACAATATGAAATATCATAGTTAGACATACAAGAAAAATGTGACTATCCATGCACAGTGGGCTGTGCTGCAGGGTTCCCATTGCATTTTCTAGAACCAGTAGCCTGAGTCTCAAGATTCCAACACATAAAATGTGATCACAGGAAAATACAAAATAAGTCCTCCTTCCCCAACTTACAGCAATCTCTAAGTTGATATATACAAATAGTGGGGTGTTTGGGAGAGGGTGCAGGGGAGCCTGCCATCCTCAATTAATAAAATATTTCTAATCTGCATCAGTGAGTTTCATATTTTGCTGATATACCTGCAGGATCATGCTTAATTTCTAGAGTTTCAAAGCAAATTGGAGATACAGCTAACAACTAATTATGAATATATACAATATTTGTATGTATAAATTAATATTTCTTAAAGGACTGATTCATGAACTGTTGTATAATATTGAGTGAAACCAATGAAGATGCTGGAGTAAATTACTATTGATACTTGATGTATAAATTGTATGGATTTAAAAGGGTTTACTATCAAATACTTGCGGCTGATGTGGTTGAACCACATTTTGCAAAACCCAACATTGCGGAAGTACAGATCTCACCCCTATCCCAGCCCATGTTAACGCCCATCCCTAGATAGCATTCAACATGAATTTCGGCAATAGTGAAGTTCGGCAATGTCAGTTTTCACGGACGTGGGTCAGTGATACGACCATCTCACCAGGGCGGCCACAAGTATTTGATAGTAAACCATTTCAAAGATATATTGAGTGTTGTTTATGCTGTTAATTATGCAGATTGGCATAAAGTGTTATATTTTTGCAAGTATTTTGATAAGCAACCACTCCAAAAGGAATTTCTTGCCATAATATAAAAGCTCAATTCCCCAGAACAAAATTGTTTTTGACATCATATGTTTAGGTCATACAATTTCCAAGATTATACTTAATTACAGTATTAATGTAAACACTGTGAATACACTAACCTCTAACACTGTAAATAAGACTTTTTGTTGAATGTATTGCTGTCTGCACCTTCTAAAGAAAATTTAATGTTCGCAGGGTAATTTGCTTGACTTATGTACTTTAACTTGATTTTTCAGAAATTGCACAGAAATTTAAGAATGTTTATGGGATATTTGAGCAGTGTCAGTGATGCAGGAAGATCAGAACACTGTGGGTATGCTTCCTACTCCTGGTGATTAGATTGCTGACAAAGCAGTGCGTTTTAAATAGGGTGCTGTGCTCCTGAGTGTGTTGTCCTTTAGAGGAGATGTTAAACCAAGGTCCCGTTTGCTTGAGTTGATGGTAGGTCAGATGGATGTAAAGGATCTCATAGCACCTATCAAAAAGAATATGAAAAGTTCCCTAATGCCCTGGCCGAATAGTAGTAGAAATGCCACCCTGAGTTTCTCTGGAAAAAGGCATGACTAGCCATGTGAAATTAGCCCAGTAAGGAGAAAATAAATAATAACATACCACAGCTACTAAATTTGAATATGTTAATATGATACATTACTTGATTACACATTGTTATAGAGTATGTGGTTTCTAAGAAGATTATTCTAATTAATGCTATTTTATTATGGAGTTTTGAATTATTCTGATGGTGTCTACCAACATCCTGGAGCAACCAGGTCTTCATTATATATTTTTTTTTCTTTTAGGGTTCTGGTTGGAATTTTGTTAAAATCAAAAAAAAAATGGGTTATCCTGTCCTTTAGGAAGTAATCTATCCTGGGAAACTAACACATTGATGATACGGCCCTAATAATTGACTCAGTTGTTTCGGATTTGGGAACTTATGTGGACAATGATCTAACTTTTAACCAACATTTGTCCATTATTGTAAGTCCTTCTATATTGCACAGCTTATATAAAAGGGATTGTGTCTAGATTTAGGGATGCCATTGTCCACCTTTACTCAGCCCTCATTAGGACAATCATTGAGTATAATGTCCTTTTGGCATGAAAGGCATTCTCTGGCCCAGTACTGATAGATTTACTGCACATCCACAAGTGAATCTGAAATACATTATCTAGGGTGTATTGACAATCTGGTCCAGGGAATTTGTGCTTACAAAATCCAGGATTCTCTGTGCCTGTACATTTGGTGTCATGTATAATTTCTAGTTAATAGTGTGGCAATTAATGAATGATACTGGGTTGGATGGTGACTGCTTCCAATACATTAGTGGTTTACTGGGTCATAGAGTGGGACTTATAGCTTGCAAGGAAGTAATATGGGATTTTGCATATGGTGATTTGAACATGGAGAAGCTCAAGTGCATTGTCCTGTTTGACCAAGCTTGAGATATATTTATTTTTGATGTAGATTGAGACACCTCCATCTTTAGTCCCTGTCTGTGTAGTAGCTGGTGTAAATGTGTGGAATTCATAATTTTTATTTTTATTTATTATTTTACATTTGTTGACCGGGCTAGTCTAGCTGGATATATTTCCATTTTCAGTAGAGGCCCGGGGAGAAAAGCTCCACAAAAAAAAAAAAAAAATAGAGCAAAGAAGACATCTTAGTAAAAAAATGAATAAAAAAGAAAATGTCCAAAAAGGACAGGTTACACAAAAACTACAGTAGGCAAAGAGAAATACATAGTCAGTTACAGAGCATTATAATTATAGGATAAAGGCTATTGATAAATAGCATCAAAAAGAAATTGAAAAATAATAAAGTACAAGAGACAGGGTAAGTGAAGGGAGTAATGGAGAAATCTAGGTTAAAAAGAGAAGAAGCAGTAGACAGTAAAGAAAGTAAGGAGAAAAAGAAGTGGCAAGGAGAAGAGAGGGGAGAGCTGAGAGAAGCGGGTAGAGCAAAGAAGCCATGCATTTGGCAAAAGATAGCCTAGGAGGTAGCTTAATTGGCAAGCTGAAAGTAAGAGGAGTGGAAAAAGTGGAGGTGAAGTAAAAGGGTAAAGGGTAGTGTAATATAATAACCTTGCACTGTTGGTGTGCTCTCTGTGGCTTTAATCCATGTCTCAGTGACCGTACAGATGTCAGAATTCTCTAGAGTGAGGAGACCTTCTAGGGAGTGGAGCTTTTTTTAGACTCCTAATATTGAGAAGTAACACCTTTAGATTTTCTTGGTTTTGATTTTCTATGTCAGAAGTACTTTCAGTTTGGCATTGCCTAAAATAGGTACTGTGGGTGAGAACAGTGTTTTAGCTACTATTCGAAAACCTAGAGGGGAGTGGCACAGACCATCCCTGGCAAAACAGAGTGGTTTGTTTACTATCTCCTTCCATGCAGACCGATTTTACATCTGATTAAAATTACACTAGAAATTAAGCCAATTAATAAAGTCCAGTATCCTTTATTTGTATTGTAGCCTCATACATTGAGAAGGTAAAATGCTATACAGTGCTATGCTCATACCAGCCTGGGACACATATTCTAAAGGCTCCACGTTGTGCCTCTTCATATAATCTAGGGAGGTACATCTCAGGTCATTTACAGTCACATGGACTATGACTGAGTCATAATGGTACTTCTGGTCTATAGACCTCAGTGCATGTGTAATGTGGTGGATCCTGGCCCCTGATAAGCTACTGACCGTGACTTTCTCCTTACTCATCCTGGTAAGAAAGACATCAGTACACCTCACAATGGAGTCTCCAATGACTAGAATGTTGAATTGTGTGGTGGCTTACCTTATGGGCTTAGAAGTAAAGGCTTCATGAGATGTTGCTGTATGTATTGATGTGGATATTGTTTTCAGAGTGCATTCAGGGTTGCTGAGGATATTTGTTGTGTGTACTTCATCTAGGAGGTCTTTGGAGTTTAGGAAGGCTACATTTAAGGGCCTCAGCATTTGTGGGTCAGTGTGTCTGCTTTGAATTGTGTGTGATGGGTGCAGCATGTATACTACTGACAACCTGACTGACATTAGGAGTGCTTTTATGTGAGAGCTTTGCCTCCAGAGACATTGAATAAATACATTTCTTACATACCATATCATTTTGTTTGAGATTTAACTGCTTGTCAGTAAACATGAGGTAACTGCTACACTGCTTTAGGATGCCCATATCCACCAAACTGGTAACGGAGATAGTGGGAAAGTTCATATCCATCACAACAGACCCTTTTTTATTGATTATACTGTTGGAGTGAGAATATAAAGTAAGATTAGGAGTATCTAGTATACAAGTCTGGGGGCAGTGCTTATCACTGGAAACTAGTTGTCCAATAGAACCGTTTATGCAAGAATGGGATAACTAAATAATGAGACCCCATTTTGAAACTTGTATAACACAAGTTTCAGCTTTAACCATTTAGAGCTGTAATGACTGGCAGTGACTTGTTAAGGAGACACGAGAGCTACTGCTAAAACAAAAAGACTGCATTACTCTTCAGTCTGGCACTATCAGGGGTTCAACGTTCCAGACTTCAAAATATCCAGTGTGCTGACACAAATAATAAAAAGTAGTAAATCATATTCAAATATAACTGCTGCAAATCCTCTATGTCCAAAACTTTCTTTTATTCATAATCCTCAGTAATCTTAAATATACTGAGAAGTGTAACTTAGCACCACTGGCAGAAAAAAATCTCTGAGAAATATAACAGCTGTTCCAAGCTATTCATGTAGATTTGGAGATGAGGAAAGGATCAGGTAGATACAATACAATCACACACACACACACACACACACACACACACACACACACACACACACACACACACACACACACACACACACACAAAATAAGAGATTGCAGCTAGCTGAAAAAAATAGATGTTTAACAAAGACAGCATCATCTTGAAGATCCAGGAAAACTGCTATCCAAAGATACCTGCTGGCAGCCATCCACTGCCATTTTATAACCCATAAAGATAAAATATGCAAATATATTGGTTTTCAAAATACAAACCAATATCTGCACATTTTATTGATATCAGAAATGTGTGATGAACTAAAGATAGAACCAGATTCAGACTTAGAACACAATGAACCATAAAATAAATAAATACATTTATAAAATAGCAATACACTGCACAGAAACAAATACACCATAAGCTATAAGAAGCAATATGTCACTGTGTACCTCGCTCCAACATGATAGTCTCCATTAACGTGAATGAGGTCTTATACATAAATAGCAGTGCTACTCTGAGTCAAAAAGTCATGCACTGAGATAATAAAAGTGTACATTTCCTAAAGAGAAACAAAGGCATGTCACCATCCTTTCTATTCTGTTCTTTAGTTTGCAATCTACCAGTCAGTGTTTCCAAAACATGCTCCACAAGAATTGATCATTATGACAAAAATTACCTGAATTTGTCCATTTAGATTTTTTGAAAATGTCTGCTTATTAGAAATAAATGTTGCATGTAATCTTCAAGATTTTGGGGAGTGGAAAAAATTCTACTCAAGTAGATACCCTGTGTGTCGGCACTATGAATATGCATTCTATTAATAAGAGAAGTATCATGATCACTTTTTAGAAAAATACTGCATTTAATTTTTTAATAAGGTGGTAAGCCATTTGCAATGCTATCTAATCTTCAGTTAATAATGATGCTACAGGCCCAAGGACATTTACTTTTTAAAAATGATTAGTTAAGACTTGTACAAAATGCAACAGTCTTAAATGTGCTGCTTTTGATATACAAGAATCACTTCAGTTTGTGATAAAAACTTTTGTATGTTTAAAGGCCATAATATAAATTACTCATTAACTGATCACTGATTTGGATGTAGTAATCTAAATCTTAAGAACTTTATAATTTTTTAGCATATTAATTTCAGAATATCTAATCTGATACAAAAGATTTACTCACCTGTTGTTCTAACTGGTTTCAAGTATGTATCAAATACAACTATCAAAATCTGAAGGTAATGCTACTCAATGCTAGAAGTCTAAACCTCAAAATGCACTCTCTCGAGGCACTCCTAAAAATGGAGAACATCGATATCTGTGCAGTAACTGAGACCTGGTTCAAGGCTCCAGAGAGCACCCCTGCAATACCAGGCTACAACTCTTACCACACTTTTCGGCCACCAAACCAGGACCGAAACACTAAAGGTGGAGGAGTGTCAATATTCACCAAGGATATTCACACCACCAGGCTAGTTGGCCAACACAATGTGTCTGAAATTCTCCAAGTGCAACTAACACTAGGTAAGACTGCAATCCAAATTGTAGCTTGCTACAGATCCCCACCATACCCCAAGATTCTCACTACACCTTTCTAAACATACTGGAAAATATTAAGATAGAACCAAACACCCTAATACTGGGTGATTTTAACTACCCTGCCATTAACTGGGAAAACTACTCATGTCCCAACACCTTTGCGCAACGGTTCTTGGAATTCATAAATTCCAATGCCCTGGATTAACTAATCCATAGTCCCACCAGGGGCTCCAATATCCTAGACCTGGTCATTACCAACATGGGAAATCAATGCTCCATACCTATGGTCACCCCCTCGTTAGTCAGGTCTGACCATAAGCTAATCACCCTTAACATCCACATCCCACCCCCCAGTAAAGAAACCACCATAAAAAACTTCTCCAAAGCCAACTTCATGCTACTCAAGTCAGAAGTGACAAACTTCATAACACCCATGCAGACGGGAACTGAAAGTTCAACTGCTGAATCCTACACTAAGGCACTGTACAAGCACATCTACTCATGCATGAATCGCGCCATCCCAAATAGAACCAAAATGCTCTCATCCAAAAAAAGGAAGCCAATCTGTTGGTCCCCTGCCATAAACAAACCTTACAACAAAAGGAAGAAACTTTTGCAGAAAAGAGGAAAATCCCAGGATGCAAAAAACT
Source organism: Protopterus annectens (assembly GCF_019279795.1). NCBI lineage: Eukaryota > Metazoa > Chordata > Ceratodontiformes > Protopteridae > Protopterus > Protopterus annectens. Next base: position 106,335,146 of record NC_056730.1, read on the forward strand.
CCCTTACTAGCCTCAGTAAGAAACTGAGATGCCTCATAAAATCCTCCAAAGCTAGTTACGAAAATAAAATTGCCAAAGATTCCAAAGATAACCACAAAGCATTCTATAACTATGTCAAGAATCTAAATGGTAATGCTCAGATCTGCTCTGAGCTAAAACAGAATGGCATTAAATATACTGATCCAAAGGATATTGCCAATATCCTGGCAGATCGATTCAGTGCCAACTTCACCACCCTCTCACCCCCTAAATGGCCCATCTCAATACCGGAAGATTGCCAAATTCCAGTAATAATGGCCACACAGGTACAAAACGCACTCTCTAAAGCCAAGAATACAGCATCCATGGAACCAGATGACATCCCGGGCTGTGTACTACATGAACTACAATATGAACTGGCACCTCACCTAAGTGTCATGTTTAATCATAGCCTCACCTCAGGTTACGTGCCCACTGAGTGGCACAGAGCTACAGTTATCCCAATCCACAAGGGGGGATCCACCTTGGATCCCGCAAACTACCATCCCATCAGTCTGACAGGCCTTATCTGCAAGGCCATGGAGCGTATTATCATGGAACTTATAAACAAAGACATTGGCAACCTTCAAACACTGGACCCCACCCAGTTTGGGTTTGTGAAGGGCCGATCTTGTCTCCTGAACCTGATTGACTTCTTTGAATCAGTCTCCAGAGCCATGGACAAGGGTAAGGTGGTCCACACAGCCTATCTAGACCTTGCTAAGGCCTTTGACACCATCCCCCACTCTGGAATCATAGATAAACTTACTAAGTTGGGCATTAATCCCTATGTCACCCAATGGGTTGCTAAATGGCTTACTGATAGAACCCACACTGTAAAAGTAGCCGACTCCAAATCCAGCTCCAGACAAGTGACAAGTGGAGTACCTCAGGGTTCAGTCCTGGGGCCGCTCTTGTTTGGCATCTACTTCTCTGAAGTACAGGTCAACACTAAGGGACTCTGGCTAACAAAGTTCGCAGATGACTGCAAACTGGGAGCCATTATTGAATCCCCAAATGATGTGGATACTCTACAAAAGGGCCTTACAGAAACAGATGCTTGTGCCAGAGCCATGGGCTCAAGCTCAATGCCAAGAAATGTACTGTTATCCCCTTTGGGAAAAAAACATGTATCCATGAATTACCATATAGGTGGCAGTACACTAAACACAGAAAGTGTGATAAGAGACTTAGGGACACAGGTGGACAGTGGTCTCACCTTCGATAACCACATCGCCACAACAGTCAGGAAATCCTTCTATGTGGCACACCTCATCACGAAGGGCTTTTCATCCAGAAAAAAGGAGGTCATTGTCCCACTGTACTCATCCCTCATTAGACCCATTATAGAATACAACGCCCCATTTGGTATGTACCTCTCAAGACATCTGCAACAACTGGAAAGGCCTCAGAAATACCTCACTAAAAGAATCACAGGCCTAAATCAGATGCCCTATGCTGACCGCCTTAAAAAACTCCAGCTATACTCTTGTCGCATATCGTCTACTCAGAGGCGATCTCTGCTTAACATACAAGGCCATGTCAAACCCAGAGCTGTTGGACATGCTACACTTAAAGAAATCCCAATCCCTCAGAGCTACATGCTCCAGGGATCTAAACCTTGTCATCACAATAAACAAAACATGCTGGAGGGATAGGTTCCTGACCCAGAGACTCCCCAGACTCTGGAATAGATTGCCCATACATGTCAAGCAGAGTGCCTCTTTGGACCTCTTCAAGAGGAACCTTGATGATTGGATGGGAAAAAGGAAATTCACCCCAGGGATCACGTCAGTCGCCCTGCTAGACAGGGGTCCTGGAAAGTAAATATAATATATAATATAACAGATGGCAAGACTTGAGTTAGGCAGGTGCCAGTGTCTTCAGTGGGAACTGGTTAACAATAGTTTTATTTATTTTTTTTTCTTTTAGGTAGCAAAGATGCCACAGCAATTTAAATCAACAAAATCAAAAATAAAACAAACAAATAGCTTGTCTTGCTGTTGGTGTCACACAAAACATAAAGTGCTCTGATCGCCATCTCTGTACCACCCATCCACCTACACAGCCAATCACATGTCTTTGGGATGGTGTTCTGGCATGATGATGTAAAAGGAGACAGGAGGCACTCTGGAGTGTCTTGGATGTCCATGTAGGCATTAATGGCTAACCTTCTCTTTCCCATAAAGGGAAGTTTAAAAAAATATTTTTTCATTCAATTGATTGTGCATGTAGACAGGTCAGTGCCCAGGGTGATTGCCCCTCTCTCCCCACCCTTGCTACAGTACTGGATTGTTGTCAGACAAATAAGGTTAGTTCTGCTTGCATTGAGAGTTACATGAGATTGATGAAGCCAGATTTCCAGAACTGTGGCTCTTGCTTGTAGTTCCGTAACTGCTTGTGTAGTTTGCTAGAACACCAAAGCAGTTACTTAACATAAAGACTAAAGTGCAATGGTCTTAAGTAAAGAATACTGGCACTCCCTTTTTGGTTACATATAATGAAAAGCATTCAGTATGTCACTTTGAATTTTCTGTTTGAGTAAACAATTGATGGTCTGAATGTACATGCCGAATTTAGATAACCTATTTACAAGTCTTGTGTGATTGATGGTACTGAAACATTTTGATAGATCCAAGAAGAGACCAGATACCACTTTGCTTTTACTGAACTCTTGACTAAAAACTTTGTGACAGACAGTATTCTTGCATGAACTGAAAAAAAAAACTTGTGTAAACCATTCAAGGAATTTTCTAGTGAAGAGTGATTCTCTGTGCAGGTTTTTCCTTTGTAAAAATACATTTTCCCCTAAATAGCTAAATGCCTTTCCTGACACTTCTGCTGATCAGGATATTGAAGGGAAGAGGGTAGGACTATATGGTCAGTTTTATAATTGTTGTGGTTAGGTCATCTGATCCAGCTGAGCCTGGTTTTCTTATAGTGTTTTTTTACAGCAAAAACCCTAATTTCCTTAAGGCTGGACAAATCCCCAGCCCTCATACCAACAGTATGGAAAGTGGAGCTCCTAAAACATTTTGCCTGTCTTTTTAAAATAGTTTCTGAGAAGTTCATCTGTTTTGTTATCTGTGGCTTCTGGAGAAGGGGCTACAGTAATAATATTTCCAAGCAACATAACACTGAGGATTATCATTCAAAAGATTGTTTTTTTTTAAGAAACAAGTCATAATCAAAGTAATTATTTTTGTATTCTTGACAGACATTTTGCATTTGTTTCCAAACATTTTAAACGGACTCTGTGATGCCGGGGTTTTATTTGTTTTACATATGTGGCCCAGGCTGTGTTGTATTCAATCATTAACACAGCTTGACATCCATGGTTAAAAAGCATTTCTTACTCTATAAGTACATAGGTAAGTACTAGGCTAGATACACTTGTGGGCCATTTTAAACCTAACCAATTACTTGTTTGGTGCTTGAATTAACCTGTTCCATGTCCTTGTCCATCCCATGATTGATAATTATATGTTATCCCTATTGAGAATAACTGTGAGCATACCACATATAATTTGATGGGACCCAGCAATGGGCTAAAGCATTTAGGAGTTGCCTCTGTCCAAAAGTACTACAGACTGAAGTCCTGGGTTAATTTTTCTATTACCTATCTATAGATCTAAGCTGTATTTGAATATGGGCAGTGATAAGCTTTCTTTTATGTGGATGGGAAGTCAGTTCCAGAGCAGTGGTATTCTCTGTGAAGTGCACATGTGCCTTCAAACTGTTCTGTTGATGCAGCAAAAAAGGTTTAGCTTCATAGAATGAGTATTTCTAATGGCATTTGACTTGCTGATGTGCAGGATATGCATCAGTACTAGGTTGGAGGATGTCTTGTATAACAGACACTGGCTACCTCGTAGCAGTCTGTAGGATACTGAGCATAGTGACAGGGCTTTGAGCTGGTCCATGTAGGACAATGTTGTTTAGGCCTTGCATCCTTTTAGAAAGGTATCTGTGTGGGTGTTCAAGTTACTGCATATAAATGGACAGATACACGATAAAGGGGACATTATACTCAATAATGAAGGCTATGGAAAGGGGCCAATGATATCCGTAGATCTAGAAGCAATCAATTTGTTTAGAAGGTGCATAATATAGAAGGACTTTCTGGGCACATTGGATGTAAATTAGGCTACTGTCCACATAAGTTCCCAAATCATATTTTGGCATTTAGTTTCAGTCCATGACTTTACACTAGTTATTTATTTGTGATGAATCTTCCTGCAGGATGGCTAAGTCATTTGGGAATTCAGTGTCTGCTATAGCTTGCAGTCATCTGCAAACTTTGTCATCCAGTGCCCTTTAGTATTGGCTTTTACTTCAGAGAAATAGATGTCAAAAAGGAGAGGTCCCAGTAGGGGATGCAACTGGTGATGGGTCTCTTTGCAAAGGTAGCTTCCCCTACTGTGATCTTCTGCATCCTATCTGTGAGCCCTTTGGTAATCCAGAGGGTGATGTAGGGGGTTATTTCCAGTTTATTTAGCATTTCTACTATGCCTGAGTGGGGGATGATGTCAAAAGCCTTGGCCAGGTTGAGATATGCAGTGTGTACTGTTTTACCTTCATCCACTGCTTTAATGACCTTTTCAATAACATCCATCGGGTAAAGGCCCTCTAAGTGCTGTAATGGGAGAAACGTTATTGAAGATCCACTTGAGTTTTTGACTGAAGAGCTCAACAGCAACATCAGGGTGGATGCATGGGTTATGCACTAGCAACATGTGAAAAAGATTGTTTGATTAATGAAATCCTTGGCTATTTTTTTATATTCTTAACTTTTCTAGATATCTTCATTGACTTGTGATTCGTTCATTATTTTATATAACAAATGTGGGGTGATGGTTCAACTAACTTGATGAGACATTTAAAAAAAACATTTTTATGTTGTCCCCATCCCTCCAACTTGACCTGTAGGAACACTGACTTTACAATCATTGAGCACAGAGACATAGCTAGCTCAACAAGTTCCCTGTGCCAGTCGCACGATCTAGCACCCCACTCCCTCAGCTCTTTAAGTGAAGGGCAAATAAATAAATAAAATAAAAATGACTTCTGCAAACTACAATCCACGTAGCCTCACCCAGCTCTTCAGGTGAAGAACATTCAAAAAAACCCCCCAACCTCCCCAAAAAAAAAAAAAAAAAAAAAAAAAAAAAAAAAAAAATCCCAGCATCTTCAGATTACTGCAGGAAGCTGGTTGGATTCCTACAGTAATTCAGCCAATCCACAGCCCCAGCTCTTCAAGTGAAGAACAAAAAAGAAAGAAATTGCCAAACTCAAGTACCTTTCTATACCGGCATTTTGGTACAGAAAAAAAGGAAGTGCTAACTCAGTTGTAACACGTTGAAACAAGTAACTGCCCCTTCACCCAATCCTTGCTACACTATTGACTAAGCAGTATAAAGAGAGTGTTTCAACTTTCACTCGTTTAGGTGACAGGCCACAATTTTTTTTTTAGATACTTTAATTTATATTTTTGTTTTCAGTCTACATTTGTTTTGCTAAGTCATTAATTTGCATTCATTTACATTTTTGTATTGAATATTAGTTACCATTTCTGAGGAAGAGACCTGTGACTTATTTTGCCAAAAGTAGCGTAATGCTGCATGCTAACCAAATGCATCTACAATAACAAATAAACAACAGTGACTGCAAATTAGATAGGTGGCTTAGTGACTGAAGTGCAGCTTGTAGTGCAGGAAGGAGATGTGCATCTTACCAGAGCTGGATGTCATTTAGGTTAAAAAAAGACTGATTTAAGTCATAATGCAGTGCAGTGTGTGTCCCACAGCATGCTGAAGTTACAGAGTTTCAGTAACTTCAGAAATACACTGACATTGTTTTAATTGCTGTGGTATAGAATTTGCCACTTTCATTTTGCGTAGAATATATAGAGCCAGATAATACATGAGTGCATGGATCGTGCTATGCCTAACTTCTTATAGGAACTTCTTATAGGTTCATACTAGGCTAATTGCCCTTGCGAACCATTTTAAGCCTAGCCAATTATCACCTGTGAGATTCAAACCCCATACCTTGTGTTTGTAAGGCAAACACCTTAACCATTAGGCCACCCTCCCAACCCTAACAGAACCAAGATGCTATCCTCCAAAAAAGGAAGCCAATCTGGTGGTCCCCTGCCATAAATAGACTCTACAACAGAAGAAAGAAATGGTTGCAAAAAAGAGTAAAAATCCCATGATTGGAGGAACTTCCTAGTCAGCCTCAGTAAGAAGTTGAGATCCCTCATAAAATCCTCCAAAGCTAGTTACGAAAATAAAATCTCCATTGATTCTAAAGACAGCCACAAAGCATTCTATAGCTATGCCAAGAATCTCAATGGCAACACTCAGATCTGCTCTGAGTTACAGCACAATGGCACTAAATATACAAAACCAACTGATATTGTCAACATCCTGGCAGATAGGTTCAGTGCTAATTTTACCCCACCCCCCCACCCCCTAAAGGGCCCTTCTCTATACCAAAAGAATGCAAAGTTCCTGTAATCATGGCTGCCCAGGTAAAAAACACACTCTGCAAAGTCAAGAACACAGCATCCATGGGACCTGACAACATCCCAGGCTGCGTTCTACATGAACTACAGAACGAATTGGCACCACACCTAAGTACCATGTTCAATCATAGCCTCACCTCAGGCTTTGTGCCCACTGAATGGAGCACAGCGATGGTTATCCCACGCCACAAAGGGGGAGCCACCACAGACCCCAGGAACTACTACCCCATTAGCCTGATGAGCCTGGTCTGCAAGCCCATGGAACATATCATCATGGATCTTATAAACAAAGACATTGGTAATCTCTAAACTCTGGACCCCATCCAGTTTGGGTTTGTAAAAGGCAGATCATGTCTCCTAAGCCTGACAGATTTCTTTGAAGCAGTCACCAAAGCCAAAGATGAGTGTAAGGTGGTTCACACAGCATATCTAGATCTTGCCAAGGCTTTCAACACCATCCCCCACTCTGGGATTATAGATAAATTCACTAAACTAGGTATAAATCCCTATGTCACAAGATGGGTTGCCAACTGGCTCACTTGACAGAACCCGCACTGTTAAAGTAGCAGACTCCAGATCCGACTTCAGACCAGTGACAAGTGGAGTACCACAGGGTTCAGTCCTGGGTCCTCTCCTGTTTGGTATCTACTTCTCTGAAGTACAGGCTAACACAGAAGGTCTTTGGCTAATAAAGTTCACAGATGACTGCAAACTAGGCACCATAATTGAAATTCCTAACAATGTGGACATCCTACAAAAGGGCCTTACTGAGATAGATGCCTGGTGTCAAAGCCATGGCCTCAAGCTCAATGCCAAAAAAGTGCATTGTCATCCCCTTTGGTAAAAACTCTGTACCCATGAACTACCACATAGGCGGTAGTCTACTTAACACAGAAAGTATGATAAGAGACCTTGAGACACAGGTGGACAGTAGTCTCTCCTTTGATAATCGCATCACCACAGTAGTCAGGAATTCCTTCTATGTGGCACACCTCATCACAAAAGGTTTCTCATCCAGGAAAAAAGAGGTCATTGTTCCCCTCTACTCATCACTCATTAGACCCATTATAGAATACAATGCCCCTTTTGGTGTGTACCTCACAAAACATCTACAACAACTGGAAAGGCCACAGAAATACCTCAAATGAGGATTTCCGGCCTCAAACAGATGCCCTACACAGATCTTCTCAAAAAACTCCAGCTTTACTCCGTTGCATATCACCTACTCAGAGGTGATCTCTGCCTAAGATACAAAGCTATGTCAAACCCAGAGCTGTTGGACATGCTACACTTAAAGAAATCCTAATCCCTCAGAGCTACACACTTTAGGAACCTAAACCTTGCCACCACAATAAACAGAACATGCTGGAGGGATAGATTCCTGTCCCAGAGACTTCCCATACTCTGGAACAAACTACCTACCTATATCAAACAAAGCTCCTCATTAGTACCCTTCAAGAAAAATCTTGATGATTGGATGGGAAATAGGAAATTCACCTTGGGGATCACTTCTGTGGCTCTGCTCAACAGGGGCACAGGAAAATAATTTTCTTGGGTGGCGAAAGCCAGGGTACCTTTCTGGCTATGCTTATATAGGCCCTAGGTCCAATAGCCTAGTACCTAGCTATGAACCTAAGAACTTATGATGTGAGACTGTAGACTACCAACCAGTGGACTATTGTACTATCATTAGATGTGCTCACCAAACCTCCATAGCTTTGTCTATGTCAGTTGTATGTAAACGTTTAGATGGCACACAGGTACGTATGTAAGTTCTCGGTGTTCTAAGTTCTGGCAGAACCAGGAAGCATTCTGGGTCCCTGAAGAGAAGACAAAGTGGTTGATAGGCAGTGCAAACACTAAAGGTCCATGCTGTGTTTCTTCCAATATTATTTTCAATATGAAGTTATCTAGTACATGGCAATCTGTTGTTATTGTAGACTGCACTATAGACTTATCCCCAGTATTATGATAAATAAAGGCTTCCTTTTGTGACAATGACACTGAAAACAGGAGTGTTATAGCAAATGATGACTTTTCAGTGTTTAAGAACTGAGGGTTAGAGCGAGAGCAATGAAGGCTGGTTATAGAAGGAAATCAAGGTAAGTGGAGGAGAAAACTGAGGCAATGTATGCATAGATCAAAGGATGCATGCAAGTCTATGGTAGTTATGGTTTATATTAGTGCAGGTTAGGGAAATCCTACCTCAGGAAACACTTCTACCACTAAGAATTTTGTAAAAAGAAGAGCAATAAACAGTCTTTAGGCCAGAAGATGTGATAGGGGTAATTACGGAAGTGGTCTAACATTTTATTTATTTACTCCAGGTTAGTCCTACCAGGCCAGTAACCTCTTTTTAGGGAAACCTGAGGTAATATTTATACTACTAAGGGAAGTTTGGCCAGGGCATCAGGGAACATCCCCTACTCTTTTCAATAGGTTGGTGTCATAGGCAGTGATGGGAGTAACACGCTACAAAAGTAACGTGTTACTGTAACATATTACATTTTTTACTAACTAGTAATATTAGGCATTACTTTTCAATACAGTAACACTGTAATAGTAATCAGTTACTTTTTTTAGTAACTAGTAACACAAGTGTGCATTACTTTTTGCATTACCTAGTTTTGTTTAATCAGGTAGGATGCAGTGGGGAAGGGGGGATGAGGGGTGGTCCACCTCAGGCGGCACCTTTTCCCATCCATTCACATCATGTCTGTGCATTGGTGGCACTTTTTCCATCCATTCACATCACATCTGTGTGTCATCACACAGACTCTTGACGTCCACGTCCACACGTGGATGTTTAACACTAACATAATGGTACTTCACCCGCTCGCGTCAGGAGCTGAGAGTTCAGCTATTGTTGGATCTAACAACACTGAATTGCAGGTATTAGTTGTTAACATTCATAATAATAAAAAACAACTCCAAATTTCAAACAAACTAGGAAAATAACAAAAAAGGCAAACTGGCTGTTAATACTCCACACAGTTTTATTGTAAGTGCTTTTGTCGAAGTAAATAGTCCAACTTCTTCAGACACCTCAACACAAAAATCAGTTCTATTAATATAGCACACATCCAATTAACCAATTAAAAACAATTAAAGCAAGTTATACATTAATTAAATATGAATAAATGCTTCTACTAAAAATTAAAACTCCTTCTTATAAAACAATCTTATTATGTAAAAATATAAACGCAAAATCTTTACATAGTTATATTTTATAACTTCTCATATATGTATATGGGAGGAACCAATTTACTGTGGATACTATTTTAAACTAGAATCATTATTTGAAAATCAAACTAAAAATAAACAATAAAAAATAAACAAAACAGATATGTAGAAAATGTGTATAAATACATACATCGATAGGTGTATATTTGTTTATATCATTAATACAATACATCAGGTCAAAATCTATCCTAAAATATAGAAGAATTCCCAACTATGTTGTCACCTAGAGAGTGCCTTAAGTTTTAATATACATTTAATTGAGGCATATTCATTTATGCCTGATGGTATGTGAGCAAATGTACGGATTTGCCACATAAGCTCACATTCATATTTAATTAATGTATAACTTGCTTTAATTGTTTTTAATTGGTTAATTAGATGTGTGCTATATTAATAGAATTGTTTTTTGTGTTGAGTTGTCTGAAGAAGTTTGAGTGTTTACTTCGACGAAAGCTCTTACAATAAAATGGTGTGGAGTATTAACAGCCAGTTTGCCTTTTTTGTTATTTTTCTAGTTTGTTTGAAATTTGGACTTGTTTGTTGTTTGTTTATATGGTGAGCGGGACTGGTACATCTTCACAGTCTATGTTTTCTCAACAATATATTAGTTCATCAAGTTCAACCATCGAGGTGAACGTCGTGGGGAACTTAACTGGCTTAGTGCAGCAGCTTCTTGATCGTGTGGATACTTTATCTAAAAGAATCGATGAAAGGAATGCAACTGGAGCTCATGAAATACCTGGGACAATGGTCAACAACTCGGGTACAAGTGGACAGACTTTCTCTTATGCTGAGATATCAAATGCATGTTTAAGTGCAAGTTCCCATTGGGGAAGTATGCCGGAAGATAATTTACAAACTGATGGCAGGAGAAATACATCAAGTGATGGGCAAGGACACTTATACAATCCACAAAGGTCAGGCTCTATTCCCTCTATGGTAGATTATTTAAAAGCCCCCTCATTTTTTACTACTAGTATGGACAATAATATGAACATTGGACATGAGAATTCTACTGTTTCTATAATGACTTATCTTAATGAGTTTGACCAGAAACTTTATAATTAATGTTGGAAATTACAATTAGAGTTTTCATACTTCCAGGAATGTATCTCAAAAGGGATAATTCCTAAAGGATTACGCCAATGGCATTATCCTGTTGGGTTGGTCAATAATTCTTCTTTCCATCATGAATTGATTCATTTGTTTGACTGACAAGGTGTGGAATTTTTGGAAATCATGATCAAACAATATGATTGACAAATTGAGGCATTGAAAGTCGATCTTGAAATCCTAGAATATACTATCACTACTAATTTGGATTTTCCAAGATATAGGTATGATTATAGGTGTATTTTCTCAAGTATAGATTCTGCTTTAATGAAGGCAATAGAAACCAAAAATAAAAAGATTCTCAGGGATACCAATGAATATTCTAAAGGGACTGCGTATCCTCCACCTCCGGAAGTGGCTAAACCAATTGATAACCTGCAGAACCCACTTGTTCAATGCCCAGTTGATGACATTGAGAATATGGATGAGGCTGCAAGGAATGAAGATATGCAGACACAAACACCTCCTTTGCGGTGTAGTGAAAGAATTAGAAACAATCAACAGCAGTCAAATGGCCTCCAGCAGGGAGAGGAATCTAATAATAACAACAACAATAACAACAAAAGCAATTACATTCAGGATTTTCAAGAAGGCCGGGGCAATCGATGCAACCAATGGCGCAACAACAGGAATCAGGGACAACAACGGCGACACCAGAATCAGCAGTGGAGGTGAACCAGGCCTTACAAAATAAGCTACATACCCTTGTCTGTTCCGAAGGGGACTTCAAATTTTCAATTTTACGTCAATAAACATTGATGAAAAGACTGTTGATGTGTTCGCTAAAGGGCTTTCATTCATACTGGATAGGAGAGCTGACTTGGCTAAGACTATTATTGATCTTAGGTTATTCGTTCGCAAATTGAATTTAGCATTTTTAATGGGTAATAATTCTTTCCTTATGAAGAGTTTAAGAGTATCTAGTTTATTTAACCCCCCCCCCCATGAGTCTCTTGCTATCTTCGAAAAAGTATGCAAAATGGATTTGAGATCTTTGTTGTGTGACAAACATAACAACAGGAATTATAATAGAAACATAGCCTCTGAATATTTTGATTTTTTACATTTATTGAAAATGTGTCAAATTAGAGTCATGAAGCCTGATAATGGTGGGGGGCTGGTCATTATGGATCAAATAGAATACGTAAATAGAATGCTTGAATAGCTTGATAGTAATGTTTATGACCATGTTAGTTTAAATGAGGGTAACGGTGCTTATAGGAAAATTAATAGCACTTTGAACAATTTGTTTTTGGAAGGCAGTATTAATATTGATATATTGCATTATTTGACCATGCCGGCACCTATAATACCTACCCTTTTTGGTTCTGCAAAAATACATAAGAACCTCAATAACCCTCCATTTAGACCAATAGTGGATGGGCATGGGTCAATAACATATTCATGTGCAAAATTTATTGATAATAAACTTAAACCTTTTATCAAAAGTGAAGCACAGATTTGCTAAGACTCATGGAGCTTTCTGGACAGTATCAATAATTTGGAATATAATGAAAACCATACTTTTCTCATAGTGGACATAAAAGATCTGTACACTGTGATACCAAAAGAGTTAGGTATAGAGTGGGTTAGAGAATTTTTAAATATGAAAGGTATGGATGAAAGAGATATATATCTAGATGAATCCCTACTTGAGTTAGTATTGTCTAGCAATTTTATGTTTTTTAATGGTGAATTCTATTTACAAAGGTCGGGAGTTGTGATGGGGTCACCCTGTGGAAGCAGCTTCACAAACTGTGTAATGGCCTATTGGGAAAAGGTATTATTATTTAACAATAGGTTGTTCCAGGATAATGTAGTATGGTACACGAGATACCAGGATGATATGTTTTTCATCTGGAAAGGTGAAGCCATAACAGTTGAATCTTTTATTAGAGCCATTACTGAGTTAACTTATTTTTTTAGAGTTTACCTTTCAAGTGGGGATTCATTCTATTAATTTCCTGGATGTGCAGCTGTTCAAAGATAGAGCCAATAGTAGGTGCAGAACTATCATATATCGTAAACCTACCTACTCGAATGCATTTTTGCATTTTACAAGTAGTCACCCTTACCACCAGAAAAAGGCAGTTGTGAAAGGGCAGGTGGTAAGGGCTGCTAGGATGGTTTCCTCGCATAGTGATTATTTAATAGAATGTGATTTATTAAAAAGCATGTTTTTAAAGAGAGGCTATCCAGAATGCTTCCTTGAACATCTATTACAGGAAGTAAATGCTAAGAGGATTTCTGGTCATTTTAGACCCATAGTACAGAAAGGATATGCGGAAGTACAGTATCCTGCCACTGCAGAGGTCAGTCAGAGGACGTTAGATATAAATTCTAACCTAGACCGCAGTTTTCTGATTACCTACTCTATGGATGATAAGAGTATAAGGGATATCTTAATTAAGAATTAGGCTATAATTTTGGAGGATAATAGTCTAAATAGAACACTAGAGACAGTTCCATGGTTTACTTATAGGGGAGGGCCCAATTTGAAATGTCTCTTAGAGAGACAGAGGAATGACTGTAAAGGAATTAATGGTATGAGGAAATGTAGATGCTGCCAGCAATGTAAATTCATAAAAATAGGCAATACGTTTTCCATTAGGGATAGAACTTATGTTGTAAAAGGGAAATTTAACTGTGATTCTAGAGGGGTAGTCTATGTGGCACTGTGTGAACAATGCACATCATACTATATTGGTAAAACTGAAAGGAGACTCAAACAGAGGATCTACGAACATCAATATAATATACATAGGAAAACGACTACAAATGCTTTGGCTAAGCATATTTTAGATAATCCCACACATAGGTTCCGCTTTACAGTTTTACAACAAGTAGAAAAAAGTACGAAGGGAGGTCCATGGCAACTTAAATTAGAGGAATGTGAGCTTATGTGGCAAATCCGTACATTAGCTCACATGCCACCAGGCCTAAATGAATACGCCTCAATTAAATGTATATTAAAACTTAAGGTACTCTCTAGGTGACAACGTAGTTGGGAATTCTTCTATATTTTAGGATAGATTTTGACCTGATGTATTGTATTAATGATATAAACAAATATACACCTATAGATGCATGTATTTATACAAATTTTCTACATATATGTTTTGTTTATTTTTTAATTGTTTATTTTTTAGTTTGATTTTCAAATAATGATTCTAGTTTAAAATAGTATCCACAGTAAATTGGTTCCTCCCAAATACATATATGAGAAGTTATAAAATATAACTATGTAAAGATTTTGTATTTATATTTTTACATAATAAGATTGTTTTATAAAAAGGAGTTTTAAATTTTAGTAGAAGCATTCATTCATATTTAATTAATGTATAACTTGCTTTAATTGTATTTAATTGGTTAATTGGATCCATGCTATATTAATAGAATTGTTTTTTGTGAAGTTTTATTTTATTTATTTTATTTCAGGTTTGATTACTGGGGAAGTCCACTGGATCAAAGTGACCCGTTTTCAGTGGAGGCCCGGGGAGGAAAGCTCCAAGATACATAATACAGATTAGATACAAAGATACAAGGATGTCAGTCTTACATAATATGGAACAGTTACAAGTAAGTACCTTGAATATATGCATAATCAGCAGAAAAGCATTGAGTGTGGACTTATTGTTTATACATTTTCTTTAGTGTGCACACTCAGATATTAGGTGTGGAGATATTTTATATACATACTTTTAAGTAAAATGAGGATACACTATACATGCACAATTTCAGAATATAAATTAGCAATGGAAAGCTATATACAACATTTACATTGTTGAATCATATGAAATAAGTAGCTAATAGAGATGGGAGAGCTTAGAAAATGCTCATGGGAGCATAGCTAAAGGAGAGTTATTGAGGGCTTAGGAACCTGAGAGGGAAAACCCCCAGGGGAATGTACTTAAGATGATTAGGTTGGATGGTGGCAGTTGCATTTCCATTTTGTAGCCAGATGTTTGGTAAGCTGAGTTTTGAAGTTTTCTAAGTTTGGGATGGTTCTTAGAGAGGGAGGAAGGGCATTCCATTTTTTTTCTAGAGAGACAGCGAAGCTGGCCTGCTGTACTTTTGGGATTGGGGATAGCAATTAGGTTTGATGTTCAGATGTGAAAGTTCTATTGGGGTGTAAGGGAGAGGATATTAGTTAGCACTGGACATTTAGTTGGGTGATATACAAGTCTGTGTGCAGTAGTGAGTTGGAGGAAGTCTAAGTAGTTTGGGAGTTCAAGCCACTTTAGGGATCTTAGGGTAAGGCAGTGGTGGGTAGAAGGTTTAGATTTGGTAGCAAATTTTGAGATTTTATTATAGCAGTTTTCTAGTTTGGAGGAAATAGAGGAGGATAGGTTAGTTAGCAGGGGGGCTCCATATAATAAGGAAGGCAGTAGATAAGTGGTGGCTAGAGTATTCCTAGTAGTATAAGAGAAAAAGTGATTATTTCTTTACAGCATACCTAGCTTTTGGTGGGTTTTCTTAATATTTTGTTGAATATGGATATCGAACTTGAGATGTTCATCAAAAGTAACACCAAGTAGTTTAGCGGAAGGAACCACTTCTATAGGTGAGCTAGTTTGACTTAGGACTTTGAAGGCATTTTTGTTGTAGGAGTATGTCTTTGTGGGAGGGAATAGTAGAATTTTTGATTGGTTTGCATTGAGAGAGAGGTGGTTTTGGCGCATCCAATTTTTGGTGGTTGAGAAAGCAGTTTGGGTTTTAGACAGCAATTCTGAGAGGTTAGAGGCAGAGCAGACTAAGGTAGAACCGTCTGCGTATTGAATAATTTTGGAATCGGGGATGGCAGCATGAAAGTTGTTTATGAAGTTATTGAAAAGCATGGGCCCTAGGATAGATCCCTGTGGTACGCCAATTGGGGTAGGTAAGAAAGAAGAGGTAGAGTACTTCCATTTGACTGCCTGAGTTCTATCTGATAGGTAGCTGAAGAACCAGGATATAGTATTTAGGGACAGATGGAGGTTTGAGAGGTGATAAAGAAGGTGTCTGTGTGAAACAGTGTCGAATGCTTTGGACAGATTGAGCAGAACAGTAGAGACTAGAGGTCCAGAGTCTCGGGCTAGATTGACTGTTTCTAAGAAAGAGAGTAGAGCAGTTATAGTACTATGATTTGGGCGGAAACCATGTTGTTTAGGTGTAAGAAGATTGTTTTGGGCCAGGTAAGGCATAAGTTGGAGGTGAATGCACTTTTCAAGGATTTTTGAGATTGGTGAGAGCAGAGCGATAGGGTGGAAGTTAGAGATACTGGTGTTTTTGCCTCCTTTATGAAGGGGAAGAATATAGGCTGAGCACCAGAGTTTGGGGACATAAGATTCCTTTATAGATCTGTTGATTATAATGCTGATTGGGAGAGCTAAGCCATCAGCAGCACATTTTAGGACAGCAGAGGGAATATTGTCAGGAGCATTAGAGCATGGTTTAGGTTTAGATAGTAGTCTTTTTATGGAGTTAGTAGAGACAGGTTTGAAGTCGAACAAGAGGGGAGAGTTATTAGTGGGGTTGGATAAGGAAGAGAGAGGGGCTGGAGGGTTATTGTTGGGGAAGGTCCTGGTCAGGTCAGAAATGGTTTCTAAGAAGAATGAGTTAAATTCAGAGACTAGATCAAGGTCCAATTTGCTTGGGTCAGGACAGGGATTATTTTTGGATCCTGGATTAAGCAGTGAGTTTATTGATTTCCAGAATTACTTGGGGTTTTTGTTGTTGTTGGATTGGAGTTTGATATAGTAGTATATTTTGTCCTTGGTAATTAGCTGTTTTGCTAGGTTACGGTGCTGCTTGTATTGGAGCAAGGTATTGGGAAGTTTATCTTTTGGTAGAGCTTCCAAAGTTTGTCCCTTTGGTGCATAATTTTGTTAGTATCTTTGGATAGCCAAGGAGCTGTATTAGTTTTTATTTTCTTGTGTCTAAGAGGGGCAAGGGAGTTTAGAGTGTCTAGGAAGACAGAGTTGAAGTGTTGTATAGCATTGTCAAGAGGAAGGGAGTTTAGTATTTGCCAGTTCATTTGTTTGAGAATGTTTGAGAATGATGTGGGGTTGAAATTACTAAGGTTAGGGGTATAAATATATTGGTGCTGGTTAGGGGAAGAGGTCGTTGAGCGATGAATGTAAGCTGGGAAATGGTCGCTGATGGAATCAGGAGTTGTGCCAGAGTTGGTTATTTTATTAGGATCAGAGACTAAGATCCAGTCTAAAGTGGAACCAGAGGGATTTACTTTGTTAGGTCGGATGACTGACTGAATTATCTGAGAGAAGTTATAGAGGTTGATGGATAGGGAGGGAGAGGTGCTATTAATTTTGTTCCAGTCAATATTTGCATCTCCTAAAATATAAGTTTCATACTTAATTTCAGTAGAGGCCCACAGGAGAATATCCTCAAGGGTAGAGATATTGTTACCAGGAGAGATATGAAGGGCTATCATGCAGATTTGTCTGAAGAAGTTGGACTATTTACTTCAACATTCATAATAATGCAATATAACAGTACATCTAAATCAGCTTGCAGTAAAGAGCTGATTTGTACAAATATTCAATCAGCTAAGCTAATAAATGTTCAGTTTTTAGCTGTATAAATTATTCTGCTGGTGGTGGGGCTTACATGGTATAAATGAGTTATGTCTAAATTAAGGCTTACAACAGTATAGAACTATATCAAACATGCTTATGGGATAGGAATGCACCTGTAAAATAGTATTTGTTTATGTTTATAAATGATAATATTTGAAACATATAAAAAGAACAACAAACTAAATAAAATAATATAGGAAGAAGCAAACCAGGATCCACAGATAGTATTTAGATGATAATATTTGCATATGATGCGTTTGTTTCTTTCTTTGTGCTATAGAGTCAACATTTCAGTGATGACTACATTTTTCAAATGATAGATTGCTGGCAAGGGCAACACGAGGTTTGAAAGCAAAATATAAATGCTTCTCTACATCCATGAAATTATTAAAAACTAGAAAGGGCAAATAAGCAAATATGTGCACTTTTTTTTTTTCCAATAATAATTTTTATTGTTTTCTTATATTCCATACAAAATTAAAATAATACGGAAAATTAAGAAAAAACTACCAACTAATATAACTAACACTAACTCCATAACATATATACAATATTTGCATAAATGCTTCCAAGTAACACATTGAGTTATACACAAAGAGTATAAAAGTGGTTAAGATCAATTCGAGTAATGAAAAGTTGCTGTTACAGAGTCTCTTAAAAGTGTAGAAATTCTTGCTAAATTCAAATATAAGATGTCACGCTAATACAACATTAAATACTTGCTCCCATATTTTTGGATTGTTAATATTTTTATTATGTTGGTTCAAAAGTAATTTGTGAGCTACTATATGCCTTATTGCTAATACTCTAAAA
The DNA here is from genome assembly GCF_019279795.1 of Protopterus annectens. Classification (NCBI taxonomy): domain Eukaryota; kingdom Metazoa; phylum Chordata; order Ceratodontiformes; family Protopteridae; genus Protopterus; species Protopterus annectens. The sequence goes on from NC_056730.1 coordinate 106,353,440, forward strand.
TTATTCCATGATGTTTTGGATGGGTCTAACCAATTAGTAGCTATGTATAGCTTCATTAATAAGAAATTATTGATTAATACAATACACTGAGATTTAGAAAGTTCTTTTGGGGGAATATGTAAAATCATAAATTCCCATGACAATGTTGAACTTTGGTAACCCATCTTCTGAAGTTGTATCTTAAGTGAGTTCCAAAGTTTGTCTATGCATTTGCAACTCCAGAACATATGAAGAAGATCAGCACATTGATCCTTGCAGTATGGACAAATATGTGCACTTTTCTTCCTGTATTAATCACTTAAAAACAAATAACTCAAGTTACTGTATATCTCACTTTCCTGATAGACAGTGGTTAAGAAAAATGGTATAGCTTTCAGGAGATTGTGGATGCAACATTAGTTAAAAGAAAAAATTGTGCGTGATGCATATTTCTAAGCTGTTCGTTCCCTGATCATGACTCAGATTGTAGCTCTGTCCCTCTTAACCCCTCCTGAAGCTGATGACTTTTGGAGAAAAGGTGATGAATTACACTTAATAAATCTGGAGCTGCAGACTAGTTTCACTTCAGAAATCGCATGTTAACTTTACAGATTGTTTCTGTGTCAGCTAGTAAAAGTGTTCAAAGCTGATTAGGAATATTTAAGGATAGTTCATTTTGATTTTCTGATTAGTACTCAGAACACACACACACACACACACACACACACACACACACACACACACACACACATATATATATATATATATATATATATATATATATATATATATATATAATTATATGGGATCCGGACACATGCTTGACTAGCATATGTCTGAATCACAAAACATCGAACACACATACATGAAAGCGCTTAACATCAACAAGCACTTCAGTGTATGTGTGCCTGTTTCACAGATCGGACTACAGTGCAGGTAAGGGAAAATTCCCTTTTCCCCACTGTAATGCGATCTCGGAGTCAGAATAATAAAGTGGGGGGGGTGTGGGAGGTAGAAACGTAGATTTTTTTTTCAACTGCACATACACGGAAGCGCTTTTCGATGTTAAGCTCTTTCGTGTATGTGTGTTCGATGTTTTGTGATTCGGACATATGCTAGACGAGCATGTGCCCTAGACCCATATATATATATATATATATATATATATATATATATATATTTATATACATACACACACACACACACACATATATATATATATATATACATATACATATACATACATATATACATATATATATATATATATATATAGTTCTCCTTCAGAAGCTTGAATAATCATAAGCTCGAAATTCATAAGCCTGAAACCAAAAGCCTGAAAACAAAAAAGCTTCAAAACTCAAAAGCCTGAAACGCAAAAGGCTGAAAACACACAGAATACAAATAATGCTAATATGCCAGTACAAAGACACTATCTACCCACTTATATTAACCCAAACCCTAACCCTAAGGTCCGTCACTATCGCACACTCACCTAACCCGCGCCCTAACCCTAACTCACTTAAACCACCCCTAACCCTAAAGTCTGTCACTATCACACACATGCCTCCCCTGCGCCCTAACCCTAACTCACTTAACCTGCCCCTAACCCTAACGTAAAAACAATCGCACACTTACCTGAACCCAACCCGTAACTTTTCACCACAGCGCTAAGAATAACAAAGCCACATTATTGTCAGTATGTGTATTTTGTGTGTTTTCAGGTTTTTGGGATTCAGGCTTTTGAGTTTTCAGGCTTTTGGTCTCAGGCTTATGAATTTCGAGCTTATGATTATTCAGGCTTCTGAAGGGGAACTAGATATATATATATATATATATATATATATATATATATATATATATATCTATATATATATATATATATATATTACAGTTAATTATTAAGTTCACTTCAGTTGACTAAAAACAAAATTCTATGTTGGGTTATTTTTGTAGTTTCCAAAGAGTGTAGGCAGAGCTGAGTACAATGATATCATAAGTATTAAGCAGTGAATATGGAACGTATAGATTTTATATTCAGACCTCGTGCTGTTTCTCCCACCAGCAAACTGTCATGTAAAAATGTACACAACCCATAAATCACTGTCTGTTTACTTTGTGAAATGGAGACAATCATTTATAAATATAAAAAGATTATTTTAGAGGTGCATTTCTATTATATAATCATGATTTCTTACAGATCTGGTTTGCAAGCATTAGCTTAGATTGTTTTACATATTCTAAGCTTTTTGAATCATAAAGTTTCTCTTGGTTGTTCACAAAAACCATACTGATTTGAATACATTGAGTATGCCTAGCTGTTCCCTTTAGACAGTGTACAGTTTAGATCTTGAAAGTTGAATGCTAAGTTATTGACGAAAATTGAGAAAACGTTCTAAGATCGAGCCTTGTGGTACTCTAGGTGAGAAGACACCATTTTCTGAAATATTATCTCAATGCGTAACTGTCAACATTTTATTTTGCAGGAAAGTAGAAAATCATTTTATAGCACTGACACCGATAACAAAACTAGCTAGTAACTTGAGTACGATGCCATGGTTGACAAATTTAAATGTCCAGTTTAGGTCAGGGAAAGGACTATTATTAATTTTCCTTTGTTCCATTACCTCATAAATATAATTAGTTACTATAACAAAGGGTTGTTTGGGTGTTATATATCTTCTGGAACCCATGTTGTTTTTAGACAAGTCATGTTTTGAAATGTAATTTATTAATTGATTGTAGAGTAGCTTTTCCTTTATTTTATCTAAAGGGCATAATATGGTTATTAGTCTAAAGTCTGATGCCAAGGAATATTTCTAGTTTTAAAAGTTAGGACAATTGTAGCATATTGACAGTTGTAAGGAATAATGTGGCAAGGATTAGATTATGAACTTGTTGCAGTGGTTTGTTTATGTGTCATGCTGACATCTCAATGCATTTAAGGTAAAGTGGTGAATGTTTAACTGATTTATGAATATTAACATTTTCCAGTGTTCCATGCACCTGTTTGGAGGTAATGGCTTCAATACAGAAGGGAGGGAGTTCACATATTTAAAATATAGTCAGGTATGGTAATGGGTGATTGTGTGTTATGAGGATTTGTGGGTTTAGCTGCTATAAAGGTAAGGGTTTTTATACTGTCAGAAAACCCTATGCTAAAGTGGTTGAGGTTGTTAAATGTTGGTGATAGGCTGCTATCATCATTTTAATGTCCTCCAGAATTGTTTGGGACCACCAATGGAGAAATGTTGCTTGTTAATTTTATATGAGGGCTTTGCTGCATTTGTAGCAATGCACGCCTGTTGTTGGATCTTTTACATGCTGAATAAAATTAACACCAGGTCAGTGAAGGGTGTGTAATAAAAGGATACATGTAATGTGTTCCAGTCAATCCTATCCTAGGTAGTTGAAATCATTCATAATAATTCTCTTGGGTAAAAAATAGTGATCTCTTCCTGAAGGGCACTATATACAGAAACATTAAGGACAGACACTGGAGGCATTAGGACTGCTTGATGCACAAAACTATCCCAGGCTGCCAATCCCCATCCCTTAATACCATGGTAGGAGGTACTGCCAGCTGGAAGAAATAGGGCAATGTATGTATGACGTGTGCCAACACGGCTAGCTGGAATTTTGGAAATAATTATATATAATTTGTATATCAAACTGATTTGTAGAGATGCTTGTGCTGAAAATGTATTTGTGAGGTTTGCTTGTGTTAAAATGTATCAACAGTGCACCTTGCTGGAATGAAAAGAAATGTACATGTATCACTGTAACTGAATTAAATGTATATGTTTTAATAGAGGACACAGGAACAGCAAAGGTTAACCAGCTAGCTTACTTTAAGAAAAATAAGGGAAATGTTAAGTGAGCTGTTAAACCATTAAAACATCACCCCATTGTGATGGATAGGACTGGAGATGGTGGGTCTGGAATAAGCCTTTGTTCATTAGCTCAGTAAGGGGATGGAAGGCACCAGGCACTGCCATAAACATGTAGATGTGTATTGTAGCCATCTATGGTGGGTTCCTGTCTTAGTTTCATAGGGGGTTACTGTGAGAACCTAGAGTCAGATGACCAGATGAGGTCACTCTGCAAGCCATCTTGGATATTATATTTTACAGGGAGTAATCTCTGAGGATGGAGTATTCTGTTTTGTGGAACCTAACTAGAAAGACTGCTCATGTATTTCATTGTGTCTTGCTCTAGCAACGTAAGTTATTAGGGAATAGTAATTATCCTAGATTCAGTCAGGAATATAGTGAAGCTTAGTTTAGAGATTCTTTTTCTTTATTTGTATGAACCTGTCCATCAATATTATTTTCAGTATTTCCTGTGATTTTAACTATGTGGTTTACTGTGAAGATATATTCAGTATTTACATGTGCTTTTATTATTTATTATTAAATATATTTAACACTTTTATTGTGGCTGATTCTTGTAGAAAGTATTTAATTTTTGAGAGTGCTTATATTTATTTAGTGACACTGTGTGGGCCAATCCAGAAGGCCTAGCCATCTTGGTCAACTACTACCATTTGTATTAGTACTAATATTACACAGTATAATTGGACACCCTTTGTTAAGGGCCGTAGAGTAGCTGATTGCGGAGTGTCTGGCAGTGGTGATAGCTACCTTATAATCTGGGCAGAAGGGGACAAAGCAAGTAAATCTGTGCTAGCCTTTCCCAGGTGTGTGTGTGTGTGTGTTGGAAAAAGGGTCCTGACATGCAATTTTTTTTTTTTTAGAATGACAGGATTATGAGGGATGAAGTACACAACTGCAGCTGTTCCTTATAGTCACCAGATGTGGAACTTCTATATTTAACTTCTATAACTTCTAATTTTAACTTACAGCCACTCTAAGAGGATTATATTGCAAGTGTCAGTTACCTTCTGTGTTATTACTATTCTTTTTCACAGGACTGCAGAAAACCACATGCATTGCCATGCTTCAGGCAAGTTTCAGTTAATCTATATGACATTTTCTGTAAGCATTTTTGCATCCTCAGCATTAGGTTTAGCAGATTAGCCTAATGTATGTTGTTGAAAATTTGATGGGTTGTAACTTGTTATGGGGCTTGTGTTGCTGGCTGTGTATACTTTGGTTTAAGTATTAAATTGTGACTCTCTGACTATAAAGACTAGTCTGTGGGACTTTGTAAACTGTAAAATGCTATTCAGCATTATCGTAACACTGTGTATACAAGTTTAATACATTCATATTCATGTGCAGTAAGCATGTATTCCTCACACACAAGTACTGTTTGAGTAAATGCAAATATGAGAACTGATAAACTAAACTTATGTAAAAGTAACCCAAAAGTAGCTAGTTGCTTTAGTTATTAACTAGTAATAGTAATATATTACTTCTTTAGAAAAGTAATAAGTAATAGTAATATATTACTTTCACTTAAAAGTAACTAGTAATAGTAATGTATTACTTTTATAAGTAACTAGCACAACACTGGTCATAGCTTCATAGGTGTTTACTATGCTAATAACCGCAAGGGCCTTTTTAAGCCCAGCCATGCATCCCAAATCTCTGACAAGTTCTGATACCCTTGATAAGTGTAAGCATGGGCCTGGGAAATGAACCATTTACAGGTTACTTGTGTCCATTAGAGACATAGGTGCCAAACCAGGGATTAATTTCCAGTTTCCCATCCAATTGTCCAAGTTACACTTGAATTGGGTTAGGAAGGAACTCTGCTTCACATGGACGGAGAGCCTGTTCCATAGATGGGGTTGTCTCTGGGATACATACCTATCTCTCCAGCAGGTCCAATTTATATCACAGGCAAGGTTTAAGTCTTTGGAATAGATAATTGTGGTGCTGTTTGTTTTGTGGATGTGCAGGAGGTCCATCAGAGTGGGGTATGGAAATGCCCTATATGCCAGGCATAGATCTCCCCTAAAAAGTCTGTAGGAGAAAAAATACAGGGATAGGGCCTTGAGGCAGCTGCATAAGATATTTTACTAACACCCTGTATTCTTTTAGTGAAGAGCCACTGTGGATATTCCAGTTGTTGGATATGCCTGGTTAGGTACATACCAAAGGGGGCATTGTACTCAATGATCGGTCTGATGAATGCCGAATACAATGGAACAATTACTTTCTTGGACTTAGATGGCATATCTTTGTTTATAAGTTGTACAACATAGAATGATTTATTCACTACTGTAGACACGTGATGGTCAAAGGCTAGATTACTATCTATATGTATCCCTAAGTCCCTGACTACTGCGTCAACTGTAAGGGGTGTGTTGTCCATCAAGTCAAAGGACAGCACACTCAGGAGTGCATCAACCCCTTTATGCTGCACTGTATTGCCAGTGATCGGTGTACTGAGTGCAGGAATAAAACCCAAATCCTTCAACACCAAAGGTGAGTGTCCAACCTGTTGCACCACTGACATGGCATGACAAATCAAATCTCATTATAAATAAAAACAGTGATGAGGCTGTAGTGTCGTTGGTACATGGCTTCCCACTTCTTTAATGAAAATCAGGGATAAAGGCAAAGATATTGGAGGACAGAGGCTGGAAATGAGAGACATTTTTTAAATGTTACTATAATTCATTTAAGTTAATAGGATAACAGGTTTTGCATCAACATGCATTTTCTGAAAAATAAGAAGCATGAAACTCTAATAATTGGCAATATTGACTGACTGTAATCCTCAGTGGTTTACTATGAACTTTAAAGTTTTGCGAGGGACAGGGCAAACATTTGAGTCCATGTCAGGAATGCTGTGTAATACCAGGGACACTGGGAAGCTGTGCTTGAGTACACTCTGACTGAGCCTAGGAAGTCCACATTGTTAACACCAAAGATTCTACTCTGCCGGAACTACAGTATGCATCCTATTCAAGCTGGGCTTGAAATTCAGCTTGAAATGGATACCAATTATGGGTCTTTCACAGTAGCAACATCTTTACTCCTAGCAATGTGCCAAATAATCAAGATACTATAAAGGGATTCTGTCTACTAGCTGAAGACCAAGATGGTTAATTAGGAATCATTCAGCAGTGAGTGTACTGGGGCCTACAGCACACACACAGAGTGAAAGAGGAAGAAAAATGCTCAGCTTTGTTCTTGAGGAAGTAATTTCAACCACATCCTTTAAGTTAGGTTTAGGAACGTCAATACTTCAGCAGCTGGAAAAGGAAGGCAAGTTGTTGCATAAGACATGTCTAATATATAGAGAGATTTTTCTTCAAATAACAACAGTATAGCAACACTTGTAGAGCAAATTTCCCTGAAATAAAAGTACACTAAAGGGAAAATAATTAAGTAGATTTCAGTCTAGCCAGTCCCTACCTAGTGACAGTAATAACATTTTCCTAGTGTTTGAAACATAAGAATTTACTTTATCCTTCCAAACTTGTAGCTACAACACCAATTCCATCTGGGAGTGACACTGAAATTGGTCCAGTGGGATCAGTGCTATAACCCAGTTAACACGTTTTATAAGTAAATACATAAACTTGCAATGGATTTTCCTTGGTCTGCACTGGGAAATGTTTTTAAACATTACATTTTAATTGGAATTGTTATCAGTCTGCTTGTGAAGTTCTGTTTCATGCAATGTTGTTGAATAGATGTGCATTTCATTTCCCATGTAGAATTCTGAATACTGATTTTTGCAAAGTGAAACAGGGATTATCCTTTTATATAACATGTAAAAGTAAGGTGAACAGCTTTGCAGTGGTGGCATACATTGTTTGCCAGTGTTATCAATTCCTCTTATACATGTAGTTCAACAAAACAATGAATAAACTTATAACATAGTCAAAAAAAGGGAGATAAATGTCATAAATTAGTTGCAACTTCGCTGAAGATATACATTTTTTAAAACTGTCCAGTTAGCTGTTTTGGCAGAGATAAGTAAAGCTCTGATGATGATGGAGCTGATATAAGTTCTGTTAGCAGTTCAGACACCTGCTGGAGCTGGCATGCGAAAGACGTGTAAAAACAAGATATAGCCAGTGTGTGACCACGTACATGCACTGCGGTTAAAGACCTGCTTGAAACAAGGCTCATGCAGGCTATAAGGGGAGCAGAGTCAATTGATTGCATCTCACATCGTGGTGTTGATGTGCATAAAAAAGGCCTATTAAATGCCAACCTCTTGGCCTTGACTGGGCATGCATAGAGGATGCTAGACCTTCAAAAAAAGAGTATTCTATCATATAGAACTTAGCACCCATTCTCGGCTAGTTCAGCAATCACTCCAGATGAATTTAGAGGGAATGAGTAGAGTGGGTGGGGGGGGGGGCAGAGCTTGATTGAAAAAAAAAACTGTCCAGTGTCTGCTTTTACTAAAATCCACTGAAACTCATATGAGTTTCATTGAGGAGCGTTTATGCCTTATGGTCCTTACTCTAATGCAACCAACACAATGTTTCTTCAGAGTTGTCTTAAATCCAGCACACTGACTGTATAATATATATATATATATATATATATATATATATGTGTGTGTGTGTGTGTGTTTCTGTCATATATAGAGTAGTTTGATTTAAACATTTTTTTATCTTCACCGTCAAATAAGAGATATGATATTATACACACCATGCATACTTGATGCAGTGCAATAATCTTTAGATGAATGTTGTTTGCAGAGTTTGTAAGCTTTAGCATTTAATTGGCAAACAGTTATCATCTTTTGAGATTGATTTATGCAATGCCCATGCTCTGACATAGGCATCCATTAATCAACTTAATGTTTTATAACATTGTTCATATAGACTCTGTTGTAAAGTCATTGAGCACAAATTCTAGAGTCATTATATACTTAATTTAGCAAATGATGGAAAGAGGAACATGAACACTCATGAATGCCATAATGAGGTACCTGCACAAACTAGGATCATTATAGAAAGTGTGTGTTTGGGATGCTCAAGTCACGGTTCCGCTGCCTTGACATATCTGTTGGAGCCACATGTGCAGACATGTTCATAGTATGTGCCATGCTACACAATATGATCCTGCGGAAACAGCTGCAGCAGGAACAGCACGAGGAAGGGCCACACAGCCCCCCACCATTGCAAAGGTTCCCACAAGCACAGAGGGACTCGGAGGAGGAACCGCCTGAGATAGCTACTATAGGCAGATGTAGGCATGCCCAGTATGCCCTGGCCTTGGCAAAAAGGCAACGCATAGCACACACACTGACACTGTAAGGATTCAGGGACTGACACCTCTCTCCGACTTGCATACACAGTAAAATGGACGCTACACATATCACACTACCTGTACCTTACCATGTATAGGCAATGTACTGCTTGCATACGACATAGGCAGCCCTCAAGCACTGTCCTCACAACTGCCGTAAGCACAGGTTAAGTCAGTCTTCTTAACAATAAATTAATGCATTAGTACGTTCTGGTAGCATATCTCTGGTACTGCTGTATGCATGCAAGGGAATGGGGTGGCCTACTAGGACAGCAGCAGACAACTGACAGCTATGTGGGACACCAGGAAGTGTTTACCCAATACTGGTCTTCCCACACTATGCAGTAATACCCAAGGTGACAAATTCCACTGCAGTATATGTGGGGGCCAACTAAGTGGGGGGTCATAGGTCACAAGCATGAATGTCAGTGTGGAGGTACCATCCTCACCCCTCAGCCTCACCCAGCAAGTCAGCCATAGAAAACCATAAAGACATGTCTGGCAAAGGCTCACAAATGGTGACAATGATGAAATACCCCTCCTACAGACTTACACAGTGATAGCACAGCAGGTCTTGCAGTTGCAGTAAGGCTCTAAAGGGTAAGAAGTCTGAAACTCAAATGAATGCCATTACAATCTGACTTGTGGTCTGTAGTAATATGCCTCTAGTCTCCAAGATAGGGCACGATACTATGCTAAATGGAACCAAAATGTAGAGCAAATATCAGCACAGTCTGTTCAAATGTGTACAGTTGACAGGTGTGGCCCCCACATCCATATTCCTATAGAAATTTAGTATCATGTATGTTTGCAGGGAAATAGCAGCAGAGCACACATTGTCAGGGCTGTCACAATCATCATGATACCTTGTTGCATGTCCACAATATGCAGGAGTCAATGAGCTATGTATATGTGTGGTTAATACTGTCAGGATGTGGCCAGCACTTACTCCCGGCTGTTGTGTTGTAGGGGCCTAGGTACCTAGGTACAGTGCTGTTTTTGACAGGATCATGTTCCAAGAACTGCAGTGCCAAGTATTCTGCATGTCAACTACACCTACAGTAGGAGTTGTATACACTGTCCAGATGTCAAAATCTGTTAATGCAGGAAAGCTGTACAGGTCATAGACAAGGGGCCACACATATGGATAGTACACAACTTGGAGTAACCTACACAGTGCCTAACATACCACTCAGCTGTACAGACCTATTGCAGAATGTCCAGAGGTTTGCATCATAAGTGTGGTCTGTATAACATGAAATAGTGGTTGTCTGGAAATTCATTGGCAAATCACGCAAGACTAAGATCAGAAAATAATGACGGATTTTAGTGTCAACGTCATACCCTATAGAAACATGCATGCTAATGCAAAACCTGTTATTGAATCACCTTTCTAGGTTTGTAAGTCCAATACTTAAAAATGGTCCCTATATTTAGGCCTCTGTCCTTTAATCACTTATGGCTTTGTCCAGATGTCTGGCTCTCAGAAGTTGAGAGATATGGTGCCTAGTAGGACAGCAGGTACCTGAAGGTCAGTGTACTGCCAGTGTTTAAAAGTCTGCAACCTTTCTGTGTCAGCACTCTCAACATGTCACTGGCGAACAGCCATACCCTTGGAATAACACAGGTTGTCACAGAAGGAGCACAACTATGCCTTGTATATCTGTTCTGCTTGTCCTAACATTGCATTTGCCTGCCAGCTATTTGCTAAACAAGAAAGAGTCATGTCAAAACAGCAATGGCAGACAGTGGGGAAGCAGAGGTCAAACCCATAAGAGCAAACAAGCAATTACCAAACCGGTCTTCCAACTGTCTATGTTTGGCAGAACAGTATTAAAACCCTGTCCTCATGTGTGGGTCTTTGTCTGACTGTCATATTTGGGCCTGTGCAGATGTCAGTCTGTGATGGTATGACAGCTAGGCCCACATGTAGCCTCATAATGACATATAGTAACACAAACCGTCTAACGACCACAGCAAATAAAGTGATGCAATGATGGACAACTTGCTAAATAGGTACACTCAGAGGTGTAAAGTCCAGAACCCTGTATGCAATGTAATGGCACTTACACTGCCCACATCAGAATTACAAATACATAGCAGCCACTGTAGCCAAAGCCTGTGACTGGACTACAGAAGGACATAGAGACACACATAAGGAGAAGGGGAACCACTGGCCAGACAAATGGAAAATTTATAGTACATACAAGTGGATATGTAGGGTTACTAATATGTCTATTGGCAACTGTGTATGCGTTTCTGTATGCACAGCCCCTGTGGCTGTCTTCAGTGTGTGTATGTGATGGCTATACCATTTTGAGTGCCTCTTCTACCTTATGAACTCCCCCATTGCCAACCTAGTGTCAGCCTATACAGATGTCATCCACTGTATAAGCACAGTTACACAGTTTCTAACACCAAGCCACTGTGGTGCAATGGTCATATCACTGTGTATTGTACATTAATAAATCAGTAGGTCATCTAATCTAAGTGTCACCTCCATGTGCATGTGAGTCTCAATGCATGTCCCCATGCAGCGGTCTGAGTGTGTGTGTGTGTGTGTGTGTGTGTGTGTGTGTGTGTGTGTGTGTGTGTGTGTCTTTGTTAGATGGCTCTAATATGTTAAGGGCCTCTGAACCCACCACTGGCAATCCTAACAGCCCCTGCAATTATCACCCACTTCAATAGTAGTGGCAGACACTGACACACTACAGGATGACTGTGCTAGCTGTGTTATTTATCTAGTGCTATCATTCATAAGACTGTGCAGGTAGGGGCTGTGCTCAGCTCTTTATCAGCTGCCTCATGTACAGGACTATGACTCTGTGTGCACTACCAGCAGGAAGGGCAGATATGCATATGAGATAGCAGACACACATGCTGGTGATTGTTAGGTCAGGAATACATACCCCAAACCTATCATACACAGTACCAGGCATACCCTCATCAACTGCATTACGGTTGAGTGGATGTGACAGAAATGGCAGGGGCAATACGTGCTGATAGCTGAATCTGTTAAAGTTGCATTTAAAGTAATGGCTAAGCTTGTGAGGGACCTAGTGCCAGTACTCAAGTAACATCCTCTGTATGTGTGAGCCTGCAGTCCTACAGAACACCCAGGTGACATGTATGAACACTAGGTGGCTGTGTCAAGGGTATGTATGCAAGGTCACACTGTCTGCCACAATTTCCCCTCACACACTGTTGCGTGTAAACACACCTGGTAAACATGTACATATACAGCTGTACCTTGGCTATGAAAAGGTCACTGTGTTTCCAATATGCCTTACTCATCATTGCTGCTGTCAGCAGGCCCACAGCCTGCAGATACAAAAACACCTGGAACACAACCAGAATACAGTATGTGACACTACATTCAGTCAGCAATACTAACAGCAATAGTGCATCATGGCTAACAAGGTACATACACCTCGAAGTTCACCCATAACTACTGCCAGTGGATAGCACCTTACACAGCATGACATTGCTACACTGTACTATAGTCAGCCTGTGCATCAGACCCATATGAGCATGTCTGTGCATCGATGGTATGGATAACAGGGTTGTGGCACAAGTATCATCACATGCACAGGGTGTGCTGTTGGATTGCCAGAGGCCTAAGCTGGGCCATAAGGCTGACATTTTGTGTGTGTGTGTGTGTGTGTGTGTGTGTGTGTGTGTGTGTGTGTGTGTGTGTGTGTGTGTGTGTCTGGAGGGGTGCTGTCCAAATGGGCTGTGCAGAGTAGCTGTGCATGTCTGGTGGTGACTGGCCTGTGATAGGGATGTGTGAGTGTTTGTCTGCACACCATTGTGATGTGGATGCCTGACACAGGGCTATGATGGACAGCAGTCGACCATACATGGCAGGATGTATGGTACACCATTTCCCAGCAGGGATGCAGTAACTGGTTCTGCTAGGAGTATCATTGGCACCACCAGGCCCAAGGACAGATGCAGACCAAGGTGACATTGCTTCCAATAAGGCACCTGCTCATTCTTGGCCCTTTCCAGCAATTATTTCCATCTATTGTGGTATTTGTGTATAGCTGCTGTCCACCACATATGTTTGCCCTACCTTGAGGGAGATGATGTTGTCCTGTCAGGTATTGCTGAGTCCATACAGTTATGTAGGTGCCCACAGCCCACATAGTACTGTGGTGTGGGCCTGGACACTAGTGCTAGTTCCAACTGATGGGATGTTGGCTGTAAAGCTAGTTTTACCTGCTTTGAGGAGATTTATAGTCATTTGTGTAAAGTTAATTTTGCTTGATTCTTACAGGGGGGGGGGCAGGGGAGATGGTGACCTAAACAGTGCTGGCTATGTGGTCAGATATTACCAAGGAGGTGGCTATGTGGTCAAATATTACCAAGGAGGATGACACTGTAGCAGTGCTACAATGGCTACTCATGCTGGTTAGGACCAGGTACAGGATATTTCCACCTGTCATAGGATTGTTGACCAGCTGATCCACTATATTGTCATTGACAAAGTTGAGGAATCTCTGTGCATTCATGTTCAGGTGCCATAGGTCATGCACACTATGGTTGGGTAGTTGAAGTCACCCAGGGGCAGGGTAAAAGATTGAATCCTGACAGATTCCAGCAAGTCCCAATAGGTGTGGTGGGTGTCCATAGTCATGGTTGGAGGCTTTCAGCCAGCTATTATTTAGTAGGTGTTTTGTCAACTGTTAACTGCACTCAGGATGTCTCCTGTGTGTCATACTGTTTTGCCAGCCTGGAGGTGTGTATGTGTATGATAATGTTCAACACTCCACCTTCTGTGCCTTTGCAGCCTTCCATTTGGGGTTTAAACGTATGATGGGATGAATAACCTGGTAGGGTTAGTGTGCTCTCCACAGCTACAAGGCAAGTGTCCATGACTGCACAAATGTCGGGCATCCTACAAGACAAGGTGGGTCTATATTATAAGCATGAATGTTTACTTACCCGAATGCCTAAACATCGACACGTCTTCATTGAACTGCGAAAACATTGATCGTCCAGAAGCACGAAATCGGAAACATCGAATCATCATGTTTGGCCCTTCTGCGGTATAGCTCCGTAAGGTAAGTGTGCAATAGTTACGGACCTTAGGGTTAGGGTGCAGGTTAAGGTAAGTGCATAGATAGTAATGTACGTTAGATTTAGTGTAAGGTTAGAAGTAGGGTTTTGTTAAGTGTATGTGTGTGGATTATTTAGTTTGTTTGGGTTTAGCTTTTTAAGGTAAGTGTGCGATAGTTACGGACCTTAGGGTTAGGGTGTGGGTTAAGTTACATGCATACATGGTGGTATATGCAAAATTTAATGTAGGGTTAGAAATAGGGTTTAGTTTAGGGTTAGAAGTAGGGTTTGGGTTAGTGTATGTATGTGGTTTACTTTGTTTGTGTAGGTAGTATGTAACGGGCGGTGGGGTGAGACAACTATGACAGTTCGACTTTTTGAATTTCGCGGTTTAGGGTGTTCGGTGTATTTGCGGTTCGCGGAATATGTGTTGACATTTAGGTATTTGGGTACATAAACATTCATGTTTATAATATGGACCCAGACAAGGTACACCTCCACTGACATGGATTTCATGCTAAGACACCTAGCTCCTGCTAAAGCAAGACATCTGCACAAAGGCACACGTCACTGGTGGACAAAGGCTGGAAAATAGTGTCACTTTATGAATAAAGCTGAAACACACATTGTTGTAAGCAAAGACAGTGTTGCATTCACATGTCTACTCCACAGGATATGACATCTGAAAATCAAATGTATGCTATTATGTTATGACTTCAGTCTTTAATGGGTTGTCAGTGATGTGCCAAACAATACACAACTGTATGAGGCATTGACTACAAATATGAGACAGACATGTGGTCAGTCTTCAAAACTATGGATAGTTGTCAGGTATGGGCTCAGTATATAACATACAGTTCAGCACACATTTCTGCACCTGTTGTGTACTATGCATATACCCTATATTAGTCTCTTACATTTGTAGGACAAGCATATGTATCATAGTAGCATTCACATGTGACATATGAATATGTACAACATCCCAGGTAGTTGGCCTAGCAGTGTCATACTCAGTATTGAACAACAGACACTTCAGTAGTAGTCATACATGAGCTGACCTTTACTGGGGTGAGTCAGGGGCCAGAGATGTGATCCATGTCAATGCAGACAGACAAGCAGGAATGGTCACAGGTACTGGACAGTAGCATGTGAGTCCAGCAGGTCTTGTTGCAACCTAGTGTTTAACTTCCTATTTGGCATTATTGCATCCCCCTTCTGCATTCTATTACAAGCTTATGTGATTGACATAGCTATTATATTGCTGAAGAGTTCCCTCAGAATAATGGTAATGGTTAGGTTTATGTAGCCGCAGTCTGTCTTTGTGTAGATGAGTTCAGACCTGTGTTGCATAGGTAGCCACTTACCTTTTGTAGGTAATGCTCATGAGCAGGTGATGGCCTGTAAACCACTCAGTGTCTCCCACTTGCTACTTGCATCCAGAGCAGCTGTGTTGTTTTTTCCATTAGCCAGTGCCATAGCAACACAGTGCTATAATTAAGTTCTTCATGTGAGCCTTCCCCCTTTTCCTTGCCTGGGTGGATGAAATTATGGAGATGTGGGGGCTACAGCTTCACAGACGGTAGGTGGAAATACCTCTCAGGACAAGGCATGTGGAGACAGCCCAACAACACGGGGGACAAAGCTCCAGAAATGGGTACAGATTGTAAGTAAGTATTGCTGTTATACACATGGAGGATTTGTAGAGTAACAGGGTTTGTCTGGACATGCATTTTTTCTGTGTGACATGATGTCTGACAGTGATATGTCTCTGACATACCTGTCAACTGTCCAGATGTCCACAAACTGCCTAGTGGTTTGCCTGTTATGTTTGGTCTATTCCTCAGACAATATCTGTTTTTGAGAATCAGTAGGATAATGTGAGGATCATAGTCAATAAATGTCGACATCCATTAGTGTTTCAGATATCATATACTTCAGGGATGTTATGTTACAACAAACCTTGTAACATCAGCAACTGTTTCAGTTTGTAACATCATTATGTGAGATATTTCCCTATTTCTGGCCCCCGTCCCCAAGTATGTCATGCTTTGTCCATACGTCTTGCAGTAAGAGGCTCAGAGGTATGGTATATATTTAGTGACTGCACTCCTGATATCATCCCAGTGACTTAGCAGACTCCTGGGCATTCTGTGGAAATCTGTATAGTTGAGAGTTATGTGTGTCTGACCATTGCTAACAGACTGCCAAGACTGTGTAGCAGCGTTGTGTGTAAATGTTTGTTGGGCTGAGTAGGGAGAGTAGCAGATGTGCGTGGTGTCATAGATCCTTTTCTATCTGACTGTGCATGCTGCTACAGTTACTGGTGGTCTATCAGGTGCATATGTTTGTAGAGGCAGACTGAGAAATGTCCTGTAACACATCAGGATTCCCAGTAGATTGTGAGTTGGGCCAGTATACGTCAGTGTAGTGTGTGACTGGCAATCAGGATATGTTTGTTCAAACTGTCGTACTCTAGAGTTCATTTGGGGTACTAGTTTGTTGCTGTGACTGTGGTGCAAATGGTTGTGGGTGGACATTTCTGCACCAATATCTGCTTTTCTCTACAGTTCCATCCCTGTAGTGCATGATATATTTGGAAATACATGGGTAATTCCCCAGAGCTGAGTTGTGGTAGTGTTGTGTTGGTCTTACTGTGGTTCAGAATGTGCTTGGTGGAATGGTTGGCAGCTCTCACTGTTTTTTCTCTTGTGTTACATGACTGCAGTCATACCTCTCCACTGTCCAGATGTCTAGACACTGTCCAGATGAGTGACTCATATGTTTGGTCTGTTCCCCATAACAGTTGTGTGTTTCTGACAAATCACTGGGACGATGTCAGCACTGACATCAGTAAATGATGACATTCATTTGTGTTTCAGACCTGGAATCTATCAGGAATTTTATGTTAAATCAAACCATGCTACTCTAGCAGACTTCTATGCGTGTACCAGCCATATTTCAAAGATGTCACTATTGTTTGCCTTTTATCCCCCCACTTTGTCGGGCTTTTTGCAGATGTCTTGCAGTAAGAAGTTGGTTCTCTCTTTATGTATATCTATGTATAAAAAAAAAAATATATATATATATATATATATATATATATATCTCAACCTGGAAACATCAAAAATCTGGACAAGGCCCATGAAAAATAGGTACAAATCTGTACACTGTTTAACATAAAATTTGCATGCATAATTATGTAACCCCGCCCACTACAATGGAATTGTGGGATACCAACTTTCAAATGCAAACTGAAGAGCAGACAACCAAAATATGGCACCAGAGTCCCACTGCAGCCATTCCAGTGTCCCATTACCTGGCTATTTCGCCCCATTTACCATAAACACCAATGTGTGCATACTGCTTTACTTCTACAATGATTTTGATTTTATTTTTACATAGCACAATGCACAAACACCAATAGACATCTGTTAAAGCAATACTGTCTCACAATGAAAATAGAATTGGCCTTGAAACTCACATTCATTAAAATAACATCGAAACCTACACCACATCCAAAGACAATGCATCTGGCCAGTGGTGGATAAAGATTACCTTTGGGCTGTTTTCAAATTATTTGCCACTTGCACACAAAACAAGAAATATACATGTGTTCTTTGATACACCTTACTGACTTTAGTAAATTATATTCCTTGTATAATAGCACATTTTAAATGTATTGTCTGAACATTTTTGCAGTAGGCAATGAAACCTATGCATGAACCAGTAATGACAAAACTGCCCAATTCAGAACATTTCCATCATAAAAGTCTACACACACATGCACACACACACACACACACACACACACACACACACACACACACACACACACACACACTATACATATAAAAATAGAATGACAGTAGTGTAAGGCATAGGCATCTTGCACAGCTTCTTACACTTATTTTCATTTTAAGTTTTGTTTTTTTTTGGGGGGGGGGGGCAAAAGGCCAAAAACCAGGGACACATTTTAAACATTGCCTGTATAATTTTGAAAAGGTGCTAGAATAAAATGCCTTTCACTACCAAGTCTTGAACACAGGACTCTGTGCACTACAGTCAGAGCAACATTCCACTATGCCAAATCAGCAGCTTGTTTCCCCAAAACATAGGAAGACTGAAACTTAAATGGGTATATCATTTAATGAATTCAGTTCTCACTTCTCACCATAGTTCTCAATCTCTTAGCACAAATAGCACAAAAAACCTGGACAAAGCCAATAATGGGGGAATACAGAATTCAGTTCTCACTTATCAGCGTAGCTCTCAACCCTTAGCACAAAAAACCTGGCCAAAGCCAATAATGGAGAAATACAGAATTCACTTCTCACTTTTCACTATAGGCTAGCCAATAGCTCTCAAAAAAAAAAAAAAAAAAAAAAAAAAAAAACAGACAAAGCCAACAATGGGGAAATACAGCCCCAAAATAGGTACAAATTTCAAATACCGATCTTATAAACTTAGAAAATTGCTAAAATAAAAGGTTTTTGTTACCATTTATTTTCTGAAGAATATGAAGTCTGAAATTCAAATGCCTATCAATAAATTCATATCAAATTTCATATCATGTTTTTATTTAACCAGGTAAGTTAACTGATTTGATTTTATTCAGCCTAGACCAAAGTATATGGATAAACTGCAAAAAAAAAAAAAATGCACTGAGACACACACACACACACACACACACACACACACACACACACACACACACACACACACACACACACTTAATGAGTGTTTCACTGTATTTAAGGAAATGCAGCAGTACCTAATTATACAATTAATGGAGACAATTCAGGTCAGGACATGTTCACTGGATTAATGAACAAAACAAACTGAATTATCACATTTAATACATTTAATGATTCTATGAATATGCTGACAACCTTAATACTAGTAAGGATACTATAATCATTGCTGCAGCCTCAATGCAAAAAGTGTCAAACTGTTCAGTATGCAACTTATTATGATACCAACTCAGATTTAAGATACCAGTAATAACAGGTAATATCCGGCTGAGTATCCTGTGCCCATCATATCACACAAAGAACTTCAATAATACAAAAAATAATCAAACTGAATCGGAGCAATTTAAGATTTTAAAATAAGGTAACTTCCAATTCCTACACATGGAGAGGACTAGGCAGTTTAACATGTGACAAATATGAGATGACTTCATACTTAAGGTTTCAAACTTAACTGTGTTTACAACACAAGTTACAGACCTATTTATTTACTTTTTGTTGACTCAAGATTCTATTTATAATGAATGATTACATTATAGCACATTTTGATACGCACAGTAGAGCTCTATTTAAGTACAGAATCATTCATAAATGAAACAGTTTGCAGTATTCCTCATTTGTAATGACTTACCTAAAGCCTTATAAAAGTTGTAATGTGACTGCATATTGGACTTGAATAAAGTTTTCTCCTGAAGCACTTAAATTTTGCCTACATTGAAAGCTGCATAAACACTTTGCTAAGAAATCTGAAAGTTAATCTTTTTTTTTTTGGTAGGTCAGGGTCAAATATCTGGCAGTTAGCAGAGAGGATTGAGGCTATGGTGTGTTAATGAGCTGCTAACTGTAGTCCAGAGTTAAATTCTCTCAGTTTCAATATTGCCTACTGTGCCACTCTGAGAAAGTCACTTGATTAGACAGTGCTCCCAAGCTGAATGTGAAAAAAGTAACTGGATTGTGCTCTACTCCAGGAAATGTATGTATCTGTCTACCTATTTATCTATATAGAGAGAGATAGAGAAGCAACACTGCAGAAAGTGAGGTCTGAAATAAAGAAGTTATTCTCTGAAGAGGCATGTGAAATCTGAGGTGATCTATACTCATTCTCCTTTGACTGAAAAAGTTCAGAAAATTGAGTTTATTAGCAAGGATAAAAGCAGTGATCTTTGAAGAGCAACTTTTGTACCAGCATGGAAAACAGAAATGTAACCATCTGGCTAATGGAGCCCCCAGAGAGCTACACTGATGTTCTCTTCAGTTAGATGGGGAAACACACACACACACACCCTTAGGCTCCATGATGTTCTGAAGTAGCATTTGCACATATAAAATGAACGTTTACACACCTTAGGCTCCTGCAGCTTTTGCACATATAAAACAAACTTTTACAGACCTTAGGCTCCACGAGTTGACAACTACACATATAAAATGAACGTTCTGAAGCAGCAGCATTTGCACATATAAAATGGCAGGCTCCACAAAGTTCCGAACGCATTTGAATGAAAAACTAGCTTACACACCTTAAGCTCCATATAAAACAACAGGCTCCATGACGAAAGCAGCAGCAGCAGCATAACTTCCTTTCAGCCCAGCCAGCATTTGAACAGAAGCCCGCTTGAACAGTCCAGCCGGAAATGTGAGCAGAGCTCAAGTCCGATAGGCTGGTAGCACCCATGGCACTGATGTCATCGAGCACGTGATGATGTCAGCAAAATAGCGTGAAATAAATTGGAAAAAAATCAGAAATGATGGGGTGTCACTCGGGAGTCATGGCACCCCATCATTTGGACCCAAAAACTTGGTAAAAAACGAGTAATTTGGGACGGTTGGGAGGTATGATATATATATATATATATATATATATATATATATATATATATATTTGTATTTCTATATACATATTTATGTATATCAGAGTACTAAGGATATGTATCCTTCCCTTTTGTTAAATGACTATGGTGCATGATATGTTTTTAAAAATATTACAAATTTCTACAGCACAGATGGTGTAGAGGTATGTTGCTTTGACTGTAGAGCACAGGGTCCTGGATAAAAGACTTGGAAGTGATGACTTTTTTCATTAATCCCGTAAACTCAAACAGATAGACGAAAGGAGCCAAGCAGTCCAAAAGTAGATGAAACCACACAGTAATAAGTGGTAATACAAGTTTAACGTATCACAAGTTTATTAGCACAAGACACGTTTTCATCTCACCAAAATGGGAAACTTCTTCAGAAAGAATATATATATTTGAGATAGCGTAAATGTAGTGTATTTAGCTATGTGCAAAATTTGTAACGCTTTTTATGTGGGAAAGACCGATCGCAGATTCCGAGATAGGATCTACGAACACATTTACGCTATCTCAAAAAATAAGTGTGACAATGCGCTAGCTAAACATATCAATGTCAACCCAGATCATTGTTTTCAGTTTTTAGCTATAGACCAGGTAGGATATGACATTAGAGGTGCTCCAACCTCTATTCAATTAGAGTGTCGAGAACTGGAGTGGCAACTTCTTTTGAATGCCTTTTGTCTCCCGGGTTTGAACGACAATTGTAATATTTCTTGTCTGTTGAAACTGAGGAGTGTTTTAAAATTAATTACTTCTAAAAATGTTCTTGAAACCAGTATGAAAGTTTTTATTAGTCCCTTACTGACATATTGTCTAGGTTAGTCATACACTGACTAATCAACAGAGACTTTATGTTTCAATACTAGTATTTTGCGTACTTTACGTACTTGAGTATAGATTATTATGTGAATTGTTAAAAGCATGTTTCAAATTTATTAACTTAGAATTGTATGTACTTGCTACGTTTGATTTTATTGAATGACGTATTTGAGTCTCCTGCTTTGTTTGTTCAGGTGCTCGCAGTTGCTTGTGCTTTTAACTTTGTGAGAACTTCTGATTGGTCAATAGCACTGAACTGCCTTTGGGCGGAACTTTTAAAAATTTTAAAAGTTTCTGGTGACATTTTTTTATATATTCTTTTTGAAGAAGTTTCCCATTTTGGTGAGACGAAAACGTGTCTTGTGCTAATAAACTTGTGATACGTTAAACTTGTATTACCACTTATTACTGTGTGGTTTCATCTACTTTTGGACTGCTTGGCTCCTTTCATCTATCTGAGTTTACGGAGTTTTGGTCTTGTCATTTTTGGACCCTTTTTTTCATTAATGTCAAATGAATAAAATGCATGATATGTTTGTAAAAGCATTACAAATTACAACAGCTCAGATGGTGTAGTGGTACATTGCTGTGACTTTAGTGCCAGTGTCCTGGGTTCAAGACTTGCAGCACTGATTATTTTGTTGCTGGGCAGAAAAAGGGCTGATGGAGACAGAGTGATTAAGGCACGTTTAAGCAGTTTTAAGTGGGTTTGCATAGTTTTGCATGTTGCTAAGCAAAGCTAACAGATGGTTAAGCCCTCTTAGATTCACTTAACACTGCTTACTCTTTACATTGCTTAACAGTGCACAAATCAGTTTAGCTGAGCTGACTGCTGCTTAGCATTCACATTTAAGCAATGCTTACACTTAATAGGCATAGCTGAGCACTACTAACCATTGCTCACTTTACATTTTAAAAAATATCAGGATAATGACTTAATTAATCATTACTGATATATTAGTAAGTGTATATGATTTACTTTACATGATGTCCCTCAATGTGCTTTCTTTATATTACCATGGAGTGTGACTTTACTGTATGAGACACTTGTGTATACATGGGTGATTTCACAAGTTTTATGCACTCACACATACATTTTATACCAGATACACTACTTGGTTGACAAATATCAATTACTACATAATTTAAAATTAAAATAATAGTTTTAACACTGCTTTTCCCATGTAAAAATAAAGTGCCTGTCTTGGTATTCAAACCATGATCGCTTGCATGCAAAGCAAGGACTTTAACCACTACACTACCTTGGCATGCGGATTTCAGTTGTATATTTTTATTTATCGCCTATGGGATGTTTAAGCAATGCTGAGCAGAGGGCCATAATGTACACACCTGCTCGGCTATGCTTAAACATGCCCTAGGATGGTTAAAAAAATAATAAACCCACTTTATTTACATGTATCTGTACTCCTTGTCAGTCACAGTAAGGGAACTTTTATAGGGACACATAGGGACAGATTTGAATTATTGCTCTTACAAATGTAAGAATTGTGACTGTGGTTTTCTAGCAAATCATTGGCAAATCACTCAGGGTTTAAGTCAGAACATACTGACAGACATTTGGGTTTCAGACTTCATACCCTTCAAGAAATCCGTGCTAATGCATACCTTTTTCTTTCTATCAACTGTCCAGGTTTGTAAGTGCAATATTTAAAAGGTGTCCCAATTTTTGTGCCTTTGTCCCCCCCATTATTTATGGCTTTGTATAGCTTTCTTGCTCTAGGAAGATGAGAGGCATGTGAGGCAGGCATCTGGGCATTCTGCGAAAATGTGTATAGTTGAGGGCTATGGCCGTATGGCACCTTTAAAATGGCAGACATTTGAGTTTCAATCTTCATACCCTTCAGGAAGTCCATGCTAATGCAAGCCTTTCATTCTATCAGCTTTCTGGGTTTGTAAGTGCAATATTTAAAAAGTGTCCCTATTTTTGTGCCTTTGTCCAGCCATTATTTCTGGCTTTGTACAGCTTACTTGTTCTAGGAGGTAGAGAGGTATGTGACACAGGCATCTGGGAATTCTGTGGCAACCTGCACAGTTGAGGGCTATGGCTGCATGACACTTTTACAAAGCAGGGGATGTGTGACAGTACCTGTCACACACCCCCTGCATTGACTTCTTGCTCTCCTATTTCTTTGTCCACAGACACCAAAATACTCATTTTATTTTCTTTCAGTGTCTGCAGACACTGAAATGCCTTTAGAACATGTCATATGGCACTTTCTGAGGCAGGGGGTGTGTTAAATGTGCATGCAGTACCTAAACATGCCCCCTGCAATCAGTAGTGTTTGTGTCCATTTAGTCTTAGCAGCAGCATGCCTTCATGAATATGCAAGGTGTGCTGCTGCAAAAGCTAAGGGTAAATGGACACGGTTCACTCAGTGCAGGAATATAACTATTCCTGCACGGAGTTTATTGAAACCAGGGGATTATTTACATTTTTATATATTTACATTATTTACATCTATTTACAAATCTCCATACATTACAGACATCAATTTAAGCATTCCCCCCACTCTTTTATCCACAAGCAAAACATTATTTTCTTCAGAATATTTGTCAAAGTCCATTTTTGGTTGTATTTTATTTCATTTAGTCTCTCGTTCCATATAGCCCTTGAAACAAAAAGTATTATTCTTTCCGTTTCCTTCACTTCTTCCTGTTTTTGTGCACCACAATAACCAAATTCTATTATGCACATATTTATTTGCTCATATTTTAACAAAGTTTTCACGCTATTACGTTTACATATTTCTTTCCACAAATTATTAACTCTTTCACATTTAAAAAACACATGCTCTGTAGTCTCAAACTCTCAACATTTATTACATATTCTATCCTGCTTTTTTGTATGGCATATTTGCCTTAACCGGCAATTTTCTAATAGACGATCTCCATAAAAAATGATTACATTCATTAATCTTTTTATAGTTATTATATCTCATTATGACTTTTTTCTTATCTATTTCTAAATCTTTCGATGGATCAATGCAATAAAATTCATTCATGATATTAAAGTACTGTTCCTTTTTATTTTTTCACATATATTCTTTTTTTATTTTTCATAATGCAATTTTGTTTTGGTACTCTTTAATTTCTTCATTCACAAAGCTTTTACTTCTATTTTTAACTTCCATTCCTTCCCACAATTCTTTGTATTTATAATATGGTATAATTTCTATCAAGTTTTTATTTTACTTCACAATTCCTTTTAGTACCTTACATAAAACCAAAGATGCTGCATGTACTATTGGGTTTATTAAACGCAAGCTTCCTTACTCTTCTTTCATATATAAAATCCATCTCTTGAGTGGATTCGGTTTAGGGCCCCATATAAAAGAAAATATAATCATCATTAGTTCCTTTTCATACTTAATAGGAATCATATAGATGTTAGCAACATAAGCAATTTTTCCTATTACCATGGTGTTCAACAAGTATGCATTCTTTCTATATGAAAATCTACTATGATTTCCAAAAAAAGTCATATCCTTTACTTCTTTGAGTATGTTAGCCCATTGTTGTTGTCTGTATTCATTAATTCCAAATATTATTCCTAATATATCTATATATTTTTCATTGAACTCAATACCTCCTATCATACCTCAAAAACCAAATCCTTTACTTTTCTCTTTATTTATAGATAAACTGATTTTTTAAATATATACTTAATTTTTCATTTACTTTTCCCATCCATACTTTATTTTTAACAATTAATACAATACCATCTGCATAATTATACATTATTGGCAACTGTACTTCCTTTATCATTTTGTAGCTACCACTACTTGACATTTTATTAATTTTATTCACTATTACATTCATATCTACTGAGAAAATGACACCACTAGCTGGGCAGCCCTGCCTTATTCCACATTTATTTCTTCCCCATTCCAGACATTTACATTTAGTTTCACATAGTTCCTTTTATAAATAAATCTTATTACTTGTAATATTTTTTTCTTACATTTTATACCTGCAAAATTCCTCACAATGATTTATGTAGAATATTATCATAGGCTTTACTAATATCTCCTATCATAACCTTCAGGTCTACATTTTTATTTATGATATAATTAATTATTTTTCTTATTATCCATGGTAACTCTTGACTTCCTTTTACTTTTCTTCTGAATACATTTTGGTCATATATTTTATACATTTTTGTAATATTTTTTGTTATTATTCTCATAAAAAAAATTATAATCCATATTATTCAATGTTGTAGGCCTCCAATTTTTTATCTCCTCTTTATATCCTTTTTAAAATATACATTTTATAACTCCTGTACATATCTCATTCTCTTGAATTCCAGTTTTTAACCATTCATTCATAACTTCTATAAAAACTATTTTTTGCAACTCTTTCATTTCATTATACATACCATATTCAATTCTGTCCAGTCCTGTTGTAGAATTCATGTTAATATCTTTTGGAATTTCATTCAATTATTTCATAGGTTTTTTGTTGTTCTAAATACTCATTGTCTTCATTATTTAATTTTTCACCTTTATATACTTCTTCTATGTTTTCTTTAAGTTGAACAAATAATTCCAATACATATTCTTTAATTATTTTGTATATTCCTTCTTGTTGTTTTACTTGCTTACCTTACTTATTATTTGGTTCTCTTATTATTTTTCCTTCTTTTATTATTTTACACAAATATGGTGCTACATCTTCTTTCTTTCCATGTAAATGATATTTTATTATATAACAAGTTATTAATTTTAATTTGATTAATTTTATATATTTCACTTTCTTTTTCATAAAAGGAATTTTTCTTCTTTTACATGTCTCTGAATGTTTCTTGACTTAATGTCTTATATCTCTCTTTTTCTTCTTCTTTTCTTCCTTATACATTCAAAAAAAAAAAAACTTTTTTATATTTCTTATTAAAATTAAGCCACAAAATAGTCCAATTCTCATAAAACTCTTTCATATTTATATGATTTTTTCATAAGTCCGTAAGTTCTGTTTTCTCTTCTAAATATAATTCATTTTCATTAATTCTCTTTATTCCTTTTCCTATTCTTATATATATTCTTCATTTTCCTGTAATTTAACCCATATAGCCACATGATCTGAAAATCCAGCATGCTTACTTCCTTTTCGTAACTTTTAAACTAAATGAATTTCTGTCCTAATGTCATTCCTTTTGTAGGTCCCAGTGGTTATTCTCAAATACACTTAACTTTCCACTTCTCATAACTTCTTTAACCATTTTAACATAAAAATGCTCTTATTTTTCTTAAATTACAATTAAAATCACCCACCACTATAATTTCCATATTTATACATATTCAAGAATATTTTTAAATATCATTTTTCTCTCTTTTTTGTTATATATGTATATAAAGCTATAATTCTATACACATATTTTCCATCTCACGTCTATTACTGTAATTTGTCCTACTTCCACAATGGTTACATCTAATATTTTAATGCCTTCTTGACATAATATACATATGCCTGAGCATGTTTCTTTCCCCATGTTCCAAATGACCACACCATTCCAAAGTTTTTCAGTTTATGTTCTTTCTTCCTCTGTTAATAATCTGATAACTTCTAAAATAATAACATGTGCATTGACTCCAGCACACCATTTTAATGTACCTATTCTCCTCTTAAGATTTGTCATAATGCTCTTATTTAAAGCTAATATTTTTATTTTATTTAACATTTGTTTACTGGGAAAGTCCAACTTGGAACAAACCCAATTTTCAGAGGAGGCCCAGGGAGAAATGCTCCGGCTTTTAAGCACAGTTAGTATAATAGAATGTTTATCCCTTTCTTATTATCTCTAAGCATTATGTTTTTGAATTTTCTTTTCCTTTTCTTTAACTCTTTTCACTATTACATTATTTTTATTTCTTACTGTATGCCAGTCAGCATCTGCCTCACTTGTCTTCTCTGTTTCTTTTTTCTTGTTATTTTCTTTAACTTCACATACAACCTCTTTATCAGTCACATATTTTTGTACGATTTCTTGTATAACACATTCTTCTATCACTTTTTCCTGTATGACTTTATTTTCATTTTCTTTTTCTTGCACATTCATTTCACATTCTAGCCATGAATGTCCAGTATTGTCATATTTGTTACACTTTAAATCAGATTTTTGCATTTTGCCATGTTTTTCCACATAAATAACATTTTTATCACATTCACTGATTAAATGATCATTTTGTTCCACAAAAATAACAGGTCTTTGGTTGACCCCTGTATTTTACAAAACCCCTATTATCATGAACATTAATAATACTAGGTACATGCATAACGTTACCATTTTTCATGTTCAGTATTACTACACATTCCCATCCCCCAATCCATAGTCCTCTTTAATCATATATTTTTGTAATGTCCATTACTTCTTTACATATAGTTAACAAATGTTCTTTCAGTTCTTTTGCTTCAACTTCAGTTCTAAACTGGATCATTATTCTTTTTTTTTTGTTTGTCTGCAAAAAGCTTACATCACACATTCTGACTATGGATAAATATTTTTCTTTTGTTCATATGCAGCCAAAAAAATTTCCATGGCCTGCCCAGTCTCAAATATCAAGTCACAAAATGTCTATTAATTAAACTAAATGCTCTTACCTCTTTTGCTTTGACACCAGATGTGCCATGACAGAGTCCCAAACTTCATACCTTTCCAAACTTTCTTCTTTTTTACTGCTCACATATACTTTATACTTCTTCTTTGTTCTTTCACCAACAGTTTGTGTATAAGTTTATGCCTCTGGAATGTTTTTCTCCTTTTTTCTTCTTGTATTTTTCCAAGATGTCACTTCATCAAATTGTTGCTTCATTTTGGTTTACCTTTTCTTCCAAATAATCATCCTGTAAACCCCCCCCCCCCCGATTGGAGGGTTGTAATTATGCATTTTTCAGAGGTAACTGTCTCTTCTTCAAACAACCTCCTCTGAAAACCTTCCTCTGAATCCATCTCTGTTTCAGTTACAATCTCCTTTTCCTTCACAATATCTTTTTTCATAGATTCATTCATAGATTCGTTCTCCAATTTCACTGTTTTTCCTTGCATCCACATCATCAGAAAAACACTTCTAGTAGTGATTCTACCATTTTGACTACATTTTCAGCAACTTTCATTCCAGTTTTAGCACAAACAGAATCAAACATGTTTTCTTCCTATTTCTCAAGGCTACCTATGTGCCTGGAACAGGAACAGGAAGCCCTTGTGTCACACACAAATGCTTCCCCCTACTACAAAGAGTAGGGGAAGTTCCTTGATGCCATGGTCAAATTTCTCCTTGTAGTGTAAATACCATCTCTGATTTCCTCTAAAAAGCACACACCACCTGAAATGTTGGTTTACAACAGCGACACTGCACATTTGTATGGATGACATTACCATTTTTAATGCATTGATTTCTTTTAAAAAGGTGTGAATGTGGTTGACATGCACAGTAACACTATACATATTATCTGCATCAGAAGCCTTCTCTACATAACATGACAGACAAACATAAACATTAGTCAGTCATTGCTGGATTCAAACTTCCTCCTTCTGTACTTACACAGTCTAGAAAGCACAGTACCAATTGCCAGCAACACAGGATAACTCATACAGAAACTATGATGTAGTTAATTTGTCAAATCATGATGCATCCATTGTGCTTCCAAGACAGCGTATTGCTTAGGGAATACAAATTTATAGGGCAGCCTCTGACAGTGAAAATACATCTTCTAAGTGGAACTTTATATAAGGGGTGTTGTCACAGACACAATTGTACATGATCATACACACAGTCACATTAGTTAACCAATATTGAATTTGAACCCCCTATTTATCTAATTACATAAGCTATTGTTTGTTTCTTTCGGCTTTTCCCGGTTAGGGGTCGCCACAGCGGAACTACGGTCTGCTAATGATTGGCAGTTGATTTTTACATACCGAGTTGCCAGCCCTGACACACAACCTTCAATGAAGTTACGCCCCATTCATGTATGTCTCCACACAGAAGATGCTCTAGCTGAGAATTGAACAGGACAACGTCTTACTGTGAGGCGACAATGCTACCGCAGCAAAGTGCCACAGGAGAAGTCTGACTTGTAAGGACAGAGAATGCACTTTCAACATGACAACCTTATCATTGTGATGCAGAGAGGATGAGGTAAATGTGGGATAAGGGGATGGAAGTATCCTTCCCCATGTTAAATCTTTCCCTCTTTGGAATTTGATACAGCACATATGTACAGGAAGCTATATGTACCTGACATTGAAGCCACACAAAGAAGTTCATCTTTGTGAGATTTGAACCTCCTGCCTATATACTTTTACAATCTATTGGACACAGTCTTAGCTGCAAGCACCACATGAGAAGTCTGACATTTTTAGTGAGAGAATGCACTTATGAAAGTATGACCTCATTGGTGCATTGCAGAGAAAATGTTTCTGATAAAGGTATGATACAGGGATGGTGGAATACTTGCCCATGTTAAATTTTTCCCATGACTGAAAGTTGATACAGAACATCTATTCAGGAAGCTATATCTACCCAATATTGCAGCCACACACATAAGTTCAATCCTGTCGGATTTGAACTTCTTATCTATCTAGTAAGAAAATCTAGAGAAAGAATAGTTGTGCAAAATCTTACCATAACTATAGATATCCTTCTCTTCCATGTTGCAGTATTCTAAATGTGAGGGATCCTCCACCTGAGGTGACCTGAACATACAGCCCATATACAAAAGCTTAGCCTGGCTGGTGTATGGTGCGTGGGATGTCACATGTAGGTACCATAAACCATGGGCCATAAATATGACGTCCACACGCACAGACCTCAGAACTAAATGCCCTAGTTGGAGAATAGTTTAAGGATAGCTGATCAGGAAAGCCAAGAAGCATATTATTATGGATCTCATAGCCAAGGTTGGGAGGGTGGCTTAATGGCTAAGGTGTTTGCCTTACAAACACAAGGTGCAGGGTTTGAGTCTCACAAGGGATAATTGGCTAGGCTTAAAATGGCTCGCAAGGGCAATTAGCTTAGTACTAAACTATGAACCTATGAACCTATGACACAGACACAAGTGATCTTCAAACACTTGACCCCACCCAGTTTGGATTTGTCAAGGGCAGATCTTGCCTGTTGAACCTGACTGACTTCTCTGAGACTGTCACCAAGACCCTGGATGAGGGAAAGTAAGCACATACAGCTTACCTTGACTTGGCCAAGGACTTTGACACAATCCCTCACTCAGGCATCATTGAAAAGCTAACACAACTTGGTGTAAAGCCCTATCTCATCAGGTGGGTGACCAACTGGCTCACCGACAGGACCCTCAAAGTGAAAATAGGCACCTCCACCTCCGATAGCAGACCTGTCGCTAGTGGAGTTCCCCAGGGATCTGTCCTGGGATTCCTACTGTTTGGCATCTACTTCTCAGAGGTCCAGGAAAAGACAAAACCCCTGTGGCTAACCAAGTTTGCAGATGACTGTAAGTTAAATGCTGTCATTGACTCCCCAAATGATGTAGACATACTGCAAGAGGGTCTCACAGCAACTAATAACTGGTGCCAAAGTCATGGCCTCAAGCTAAATGCAAAAAAAAGTATCATCATACCATTTGGCAAAAACACGGCCCCTACTGATTACCACATCAATGGCAACCCCCTAAGCACACAACTTATGGAGAGAGACCTGGGCACTCAGGTTGATAACACCCTCACATTCGAGCATCATGTAGCGGCAGTGGTCAGAAAGCCTTTTACTTGGTTCATCTCATAAGTAAAGGGAATGCATCCAGAAAAAAGGAGGTTATTACCTCTCCATACGCCTTCCTCATTAGACCAGTAATTGAGTATACCACCCCATTTGGTATGTACCTTTCCAAACATCTTCACCAACTGGAAAGGCCACTGAAATACCTCACAAAGAGAATCCATAGCCTCCAACATCTGTCCTATGTGGACAGGCTGAAATCACTATCACTCTATTCAGTATCGTACAGATTGCTCAGGGGTGATGTATGTCTTGCCTACAAGAAAGTCGCAGGGGTTCCTATTAAATGATCGAAGATGAATTCTTCTCCTATGCATCTTGATTGAACTTGAAAGCATGAAAAGGCAAAATAATGAAATGGGATATAAGCAAATTCTTTCCTTGAAAAAGAAATTGCTTGGCTGTTTCACTATTTTGCCATTTTGCCACTGTAGTGTGATCTTGGAGTTGGTATATTTAAGTAGGGGGGAGTGGGGAGCTCAAATGTGTGGGGGCAAAGCCCCCCATTTTATGTAATGTTTTAAACTTTTTTTTTTGTGGAACAGTGATTTTTTCCCCCTAGGAAAAAAATCACTGTTCTAAGCATTCGAGATTGTAAGCTTTCGCTTACATGGGGTTTAATAATCATCGTTTGCTTTTTTAAGTGCTTGATGATTTAACATAGACCCAGTCTCAGACCCTGCCCTACTAGAGATGCTCCATATCCATTAGTCTAACTCCTCATGCATTACCCGCTCGAAAGGCCTGAATCTAATATGCGACATCAACAAAACTGCTGGAGAGACAGGTTTGTCTCCCAAAGGCTGCCCTGTCTCTGGTATAGACTTCCCATACATGTCAAACAGTGCACATCGCTGACCCTCTTCAAGTGCAACCTTGATGAGTGGATGGGAAACCACAAATTTGTCCTAGGGGTTCCACCTGTGCCCCTCATTAACAGGGCCAAGAGGTACTGACTGAGGTTTCTTTTTGGGGATAAACAATTGGCTAGGCTTGTAAGGGCTCCAGGGCCATTAGCTTAGTTACCTCCTATGATCCTATTATAATATGATGTTTGATAATGACCTGCTGAGAGCATCCGCCTGAACATTGTTTTGAGAAGGGATGTAAACTGCCTGCAATGTCACTTTGGAGAGGGTAGCCATTTCCCAAACTTGGATGGCCAGCCTACATAGTAAGTAGGATTTTGTCCCCCCTTGCTTGTTGATATACCACAGGACTGTGGTGTTGTCTGTAAAGATTCTTAGAGGTCCTGGGTGTATGAGGGGAAGGAATGCTTTTAGCACTAGGATGACGGCAGTCATTTCCCTGATATTGATGTATTTTTACTTAAGACAGGAGTCCCATTTGCCATGAATCTTCAGTCCATTCATAGTTTTTCCCCATCCCAGATTTGGAGCATCTGTGTGCATCTGTTGTACTTCAGGGAGTGGTTGAAATGGTAGTACTGAGTTCAGGTGAATTTGCTGAATCCACCACAAGATCTCTTTCTTGAGACATGGAAGGAATGGTATCTGAAACTCTAGTGGGTGGTCATGTTGAGACCAAACATTCTTCAGGTACCACTGAAATTTTCTCATGTGTAACCTGGCTAGGGGCAACATGGGAAGTGTGGTTGCCATAAACCCCAAGAGGTGTAGGGGGTTGAAATGCAGCTGTCTAAGAGTAGGTCTTGGAAGCAAGTCATCAAAGATGTGACCTTTTCTGGGGGAAGAAAGGCCTTCCTCAAATCTGTTCTTATTCTGCAACTTAGGATACCTGGTTCTGGGAGGGAGTAAGTGAGGATTTGAAATGGTTGAATGTGAAACCTAGGCCTTCCAGGAGGGAAATGGTGAATTGTAAGTGCCTTTGTAAAGTATTTGGATGATCTGCCTGGATAAAGAGATCATCTAAGTATGGGAAGATTTGAACACCTTTTGTTCTGCAAAAGGCTGCTACAGGAGCTAGCCAGTTTGTGAATACCCTTGGTGCTGTGGACAAACCAAAGGTCAGGGCAGTAAACTGAGAGTTCAAGGAATGCACTGCAAATCGCACGAATTTCCAATAAGATGGGTGGATAGGGATGTGAAGTTATGCATCCTTCAGGCCTAAAATTGCCGGATAAGAACTGGGGGTCAAGAGTGGAAGAAATGTTTGGAGGGACAGCATATGGAAGGTGAGTACATGGAGGGATGGGTTTAAAAGGGATAGGTCCAAGATGGGTCTCTATGGGCCATTTTTTATTGGGACTAGGAAGAGTCTGGTATAAAAAACTAGGCCTTCCTGTCCTAGAGGGACATTTTGAATTGTACCCTGTCTGACAAGATCTTGAATTACTTGTGGGATGAGATGAATCTGGTCCTTTGGATGGTGTGGAATACCTTTTGGTGAGTTTTTTCCCTCTATGTCATGAAATATCCTTTTTCCACTATTGACAGGACCCAGGCATCTGAGGGGTGATCTGTTGCCTTAGGGAAAGTCAATGAAAGAGTTGGGCAGAAAGGGAAAGGTGGAGTGTTAGAGTCTGATAGTCACACACTGTTAGGTCTGTCATAAAAGGACTGTCTTGGAGTAGTTTGACAGAAGGAAGGCTTGGCTAAGAAAGGCTTTTTGGCACCTTTTCTGGGTTTGGTGGAATGCGGAGCAGAAGTCTTCCTGACAAATCTGTGTTTGGCAGGGTAGTTTCTATGAAACATAGGCACTGGTGAGACAAAAATGTATTTGAGGTCCTGCAGCTCCTTGCTCTTATCCTGTAGGTTTTTAAACCATTCTGCTGACTGTTTTCCAAAGAGAAAACTATTGTCAAGAGGAGCATCCATAATTTTGCTTTTGAAATCATCAGGCAATAGTTGTAGCCTGAGGCAGAAGTACCTACAGAGGACTGAGGCTAAAGCAGCTGACCTGGCTGATGCTTCTCCAGCGTCATAGCTGCATTTTATAGAGTGTCTAGTGACCTGTGCAGCTAAAGAAAGGGTAGAAGCCACCTGTGCCTTAGTGGTGAATCTGTAATTGAGTTCAGTTGATCCATAGCTTGCGAGACCAAGTCCAAGGCATATTTGACCATATGCTTTTGCTAATTAATGGCCCTAAAGGCCAGGGTGGAAGATGTGTAGATTTTCTTCCCTAACCTGTCCATCATTTTACTGTTTTTATCTGATGGGAGCAAGGAAGAAGAGGGAATCTGTCTGGATTGTTTATCCAGAGAGACAGCAATTATAGCAGGGTCTGCCACAGGAGGCGTGATAAGTTATTTGAAGTCATCAGGGAATTTATAAAACCTGTATGTTTTTTTTGGAGCTGGTGGCTGAGAATCTGGAGCTTTGGAAGCTGAGGTAAAGGCATCCAAGTAGGCTGGGATCACTGGAGGAATGGCTGAAGGAGAGGGGGATTCCATCTGCAGAAGCTCATAATATCCCTTTTGAACTTCTGTCATTTGTGTAGAATCCCATTTGAAGTACTCCTTCATTTTGGAAATAATTTCCCTATAGGTGATATCTTCTGGTGGGGAATCACCTTCTAGAGAATCCTTATCAGGAGAACAATATCCTAAGGGAGAAACCAGTTGTGAGGAATATGAAAGGGACTCATCTGAAGAGGATGATGAAGAATTTTCTTCAGGTGTCTGTGGATGGGGCAAGGGAACTAAAGAAGCAGGCCTGGGACTCAAAGCTGGCACACCAGAAGGAGTCTGTGAGGAAGTTGGCCTAAAGGCCATAAAGCCCTGGAAAAGAGACTGAGAGAATGCCTGACAATCAGGAATACCTGCTGAAGCAGCAGACAAATGCTTAAACTTCTGTTTCTTTTTTACAGAAGGAGTCTTTGGTCTGGGCTGAGCAGGCATAGGCCTAGGATCCGGGGACACCAGAGGATTAGAACAGCTTTCCTCAGTTATGGAAGCTGCCATAAGCCATTTGAGTGAACCTAGTTCCCTCAACATTGGAAGTTGACGTTGTTACCTCTGTGGACGTGCAGGCTGGGCAGCATCTGAAATGGTTCCTGCCATGTACCTCAGCCCCTAAATTGGTGGCTGTCCAGAGGTGGTGGCACTTTTTCTGGCCTTGCAACTTTGGCTTTCTTTCTCTGTGGTTTGGCCGATACGACAGGCATCACTTCCATATGCAAAGCAAGTCGCTTAAGACGTTGGTTTTCCACAAATAAGTTTAGTGCTGTGAGATGGCTGCACAGAGTATTAGGGATGAATGACTGGCAAATGGAACATGCTTGGTAATTGTGGAAAGCCCTAAACAAAAGAGGCAGATGTTGTGGCTGTCTTTGTGAGGGATTTGACATTTGCACTTAAATTTTCCCTTCCTAGATGACATGGACAGAATCAGCTTAAGGAAAGAATGAAAAAACAGCAATCAGAATAGAAAATGTTCTTCAATGGGGTATGTATCATTTTGAAGACACAGGCACAGAGCAGAATGAGCGAGCTGACATTTAACTGCCAGCAGAGAAGTTCTGAGGTCTGTGTGTGCGGACATCACATTTATGGTCAACAGTTTGTTGTACCTACTTGTGACGTCACACACACCAGACAGCAGCCAGTCTAAGCTTTTATATATGGGCCAGACGTTAGGGTTGCCTCAGGTGGAGGATCCCTCATGTTTAGAATACTGCAACATGAGAATAGAAAGACATCACAATAGTAGCTGCAAGTGCCACGGGAGAAGCCTGAATCTTAAGGGGAAAGAATGCACTTAGGAAAGAACGACATTGTTACTGTGTTACAAAGACGTTTGTGGTAAAAGTGGGATATGGGTGTACGCATCTGTTCAGGAAGTTATACGTACCTCATATTGCAGCCGCACACACACACACACACACACACACACACACACACACACACACACACACACACACACACACACACACAGTATTTCACCAGTATGAGATTTGTACCTCCTATCTAGCTAGTTACATAATCTAGTGAAGACAGTATTAGCAGCAACCACCACAGCAAAAGGTGATTAAGAGAAGAGAGTGCACTTTTGACATCATGACCTAATCAGTGTGTTGCAAAGTGGATGTTTGAGTTAAAAGTAGGATAAAGAACTGATAGAGCTGTGTCCAAAGTTAAATTTATTCTCCTGAGTGGAAGTAGACATAGCACATATGATGCTAAGATGTTACTTTACCTATCACTAGAAATGCACGCATACACACACACACACACACACACACACACACACACACACACACACACACACACACAAATGCACGCACATGCATGCACATGCATGCATGTACACACACACACACACACACACACACACACACACACACACACACACACACACAAGTTCACCACTGTAAGATTTGAACCTCCTACCTATCTAATTACACAATCTAGGGAACATATTATGAATCCCAAGCACCCCAGGTGAAGTCTGACTTTAATTATATGAAATTGCACATTTGTAATTAGCAAAACTTCAGTGTTTGGGAGATCTGCTACTGAGCATCACATATTTTGGGATAAATGAATGTACATGATCAGGCCAATATAACAGGACTGTGTTTTCACATATAATGACATAATTATCATTCATGCACATTGCATTAACGTAAGGGACATGGACTTATTTCACAATATGGGGCTTCAGTGGCAATCACAATTGAAAAACAGTGGATTGTCAAGCAAACAAACATTCATGCCAATTCATCCAGGAATGAGTGCATGCATATAATAAACTTTTATTGTGTTACCGTCAGTTGTCCGGGCTCATGCTTGCAGAATATACATCGACAACACAAACAGGCACTTCCTAAATATGATAGTACACTTCTGAATAATAGTGATAGATTATGTGGGTGGTGCAGTGGTGCAGTGGTTAATGTTGTCACCTCACAGCAAGAGGTTCTCCGGTTCATTTCCCGACTGGGGTACCTTCTGTGCAGAGCCTGCGTGTTCTCCCTGTATTTGCGAGGGTTTCCTATGGGTACTCCGTCTTCCTCTCACACTCCAAAGACATACATCTGGAGTGTTTCTCCCTGCCTCCACTGAAAGTGGGTTCTGTCCCATTCGGACGTTCCCAGTCAACAAATATTAAAATAAAAATAAATAAAGTGTGTGAAAAGGTTACATACCACTATAATACAGTTGCAAGTGCAACTGTTGAGGTGTAGACATACATTAACAGACTGACTTAATTGAGTGAACATCACTCTGAACTCCACATACCTTGCTTTCTAAATTCAGTAAAGACATATAAAAGCTGTACAACCTATGCAAAAAATTATTTGTTGTAAATATTTACTTTCTCCCTTATACACATTTGTACTGCTGATGCCAAAGTATTAGTGTATGCGAAGTCATATCTTGAGGTGTTGAACTTAGAATGGGAATTAGCAGCACTCTGTGGTGCTCTGTGCAGACCTTCACTCAAATAAGCAGTATACACATACAACCATGTCTGAATCTGATGGAATACAGAACAGATATAATATGGGCATGTTTCAGGTGTCATGATTTACCCATTTGTCATGACAGTTGCAGTTCTTCACCCCTTATATGTATGATACCGGTGTATTGAGATACACATGAGGGACCTGTCATGGTATTGTGATGGAAACATATCTTGTGGAAACCTGTTTAAATCAAGGAGGTTTATTAGATGACACAGAAGGGGTGGGAAGAGTTGGACAGTTGGTGACAGGAATACACATAAACATACTAAGACATTAGTTTGCATTTCATTTCTGCACATATTTATGTTATGTTGTGGTACTGCTTACTTTATCATCATAGA
Source organism: Protopterus annectens (assembly GCF_019279795.1). Classification (NCBI taxonomy): domain Eukaryota; kingdom Metazoa; phylum Chordata; order Ceratodontiformes; family Protopteridae; genus Protopterus; species Protopterus annectens. The sequence continues at coordinate 106,391,586 of NC_056730.1, forward strand.
ATAAACTCTCAGCTAACTGGAACTCAATCAACCAGTACTCTCAAGCAACCAGAAAAAAAATAGAAGAAATACAGTACATTATGACCAATTTAATTAAATTTTCATGTGTTGCACTTTCTGCTCCTCCCCTAGCTAGGCTTTTAATTACTGCATTTCAATATTAAAATCAAATCAATACAGTGTTTATGGTATGGTATAATATAGGGTACAGTATTTGTAAGGCCTATTTTTAATAGTAACTCTCAAGCAACCAGAAACTGCAGTTATCAGGCATCTAACAATCCCCATGGATGATGGTTAAGTGAGAGTTTTCTGTATTTTTTCTGGGAAGATCTGTACAGTGTTCACATATGAACAAGCACATTAATACAGCAGCAGGGTAACTGTGTGTTAAGAGAGTATGTAGCCAACAGTTATACCCTCAGGGGTCATAATGTACAGACCTGAGTATTATCTAACCATAACGCATATGTAGTCCTACTTCATAAAGTTCAAACATGACAACAGATTGCAGGAAAAGAAAATGTATGTATTACTCTTCATTACCCTCATGACAACTGTATGCTCCACATTCAACTGTTCAGCTTGTTCAACAGCAGATTAACTTGAGTGTACATAGCTAAGAACAATAGCACAAAGGACACCAGAGCAATATAGACAAAGGCAAAAACTCAGAAGATTTTGGAATAAGGTGTGTACTTCCATTTAGCCTACTTTGCAGTTGGTGCTCAGTGCCTGACATTGTGCGAATGTGAAGGAGAAAGACTGATGACACAGAAAGGAGATGCATCAACAGGGGGAGAGGGAGACAGGGAACAAGTAGCTTCTGACAGAAACAGGATAATGATGGCTCAACACAATATGTAGACATCAGCTCCACTTTAAACAGTGTATGAAAAAACGTCAATAACAGTTTGCTAATGCCTGGAATAGAACCCTTGAAAGCAAGCAAAAATTATGCAAAAAGTCAGTCTACAGATCTGAGCATTATCTAATCACAAAACGAGGGAACTCCTACTTCTCATGCTTTGATTCACACAATTGAAGGGACAGTGAAAACTTCCTGAAGCAGAAGGGGTGAATAGAGAGAGAGAGAGAGACATGGAAAGAGAAATAAAGACAGTATTTTTTATGGAACATGTAGGACCATCTTTATGGTGTGTTACTCTTGCTTATTTCCCCATTATTAATCTGTCATGCTCTGTACAATACAGTGCTTTCTATAGGAAGCAAGAAGAGATAAGAGAGCAGAACCAACACCAAAACATAAGTGGGATAAGGGGGGTGTACTTAGACTCCCTGTTGGGGGTGGGATGTTTTTGCCAATGACACTTTGCTGAACTATTCAAATTACATGTTAATGAAATATTGTAAATGGAGAGAAATACAAATGTTTGCATTTAAATATATAACAGGAATATAAAATCTCAGGAAATAATCAGACATACAGCTGTAATCAAATTAATGACACTATGCAAAAACATCAGTGTACAGTGAGGAGAATTATCTCAACAACACACCACATAGCAACTACTAGTAAGTTACATACAGTGGTCTAAGAACTGTTGAACAGTAAATGCTTCAAAGTATTTCTTTTAGTATTGTATATCTATAGTGCTGCAGATTTAAGCACATTTGCATGAAAGTAACCAGACTATTGTGGCTAAAATTAAATGCTTCACTTTTTGCTACAGAAATGTAAACAGCATTCACCATCACTCAGTAGTGGTGCTCTATGCCAACCTCTGCACAATGCTGAGGACAAAAAGGGAATGCTTTTTGTTTGGCAATTTATGACCATGTATGTTGCGAGCAATTCTATTTTTGACCAGATTAAATGTGTGAAAAAGAGGTTAATAGATCTGTGATGAAAATGGGGGTGGCAAGCAGAGGGTAGGACACAAAGGAACGAATAAAGGGAATTTGCTGGAGGATGGTGGGAGGGCACCATAGCTATCCACTTCTTCAAAACATTAATGCAGAATTGTACAAAGAATTTCATGACTTTTGAGAGTCATTACACTAACGATAGGTGGCAACCATAGAATACTGTTGTATAGCTAATTGGACAAAATCAAATGTGTTAACATGACACAAAGGCAAAGTAGAGAGCTATATATGAGGCATATTTTTTTGAGGGACAGGCGCCCATTTTTTATTTATTTATTTATTTATTTTTTGGAACAAGTGGAATGTTGGGGAAGGTGCTTAGGAATGAGATGGGTCAGGTAGATAGGGTAGGTTGGATAGCAGGTATAGACAAACAGGACATACAAGACAGACAGGGATGGTGATGGATGCAAAATGTTGGGTGACACCATGATTAGAGAGAGGTAGGGAACCTCAGGCATGCATTCACATCCAGCTTGAAAAAAGTGAAAATCTAGTGCTCACCTTTACAACTGTCTTCACTGTCTCCTATATCAGTTGCCTGGGTCAGTGTCAGATGTGGCTCTATTTTAGCAATATGATGGAAGGCAATTACAACCCTGATGATTCATGCTCTACAGCCTCTCTCCATAATGCCATTCACCAGCCCTGTCAGTTTGACAGGTGATAAAATAGCCACCTCCACTACTACTACTACTGCTTCCAGAGGGTACAACTGGATCAGCAGCAGGGATTGAGATACATGTCACAGATGAACCAAGTATGGCAGAAGTTGTAACCCAGATGTGCTGGGTGTTTGTGCTTCCTGTGGTGGTGCCACTGCAACCACATGTGAGGTATACAAGCTGAACCACGGTGGTTGGTCTACCACCCTGTGCTGATGGTCATTTTGTTTTCAGCAGCAATGTATATATATATATATATATATATATATATATATATATATATATATATATGAGAAAAAGAGAGACAGGGTAGGGGGGAGACAAAAAAAGAGAGAATTAGATCAATGGCATGTCACATTACATAATTATTTCAGTGCATAAATTAATATGGGAAATGCACAAGTACATGTTGGCCATATCCAGATAGGATGAGAAGGCATTAATGAATCTGAAAATCAGTCAATGGTATGATATGATATGGTGTGATATGACATATTAATAGCATCAATAACAAAATCAAGTATTTCACTGTGCCATATCAAGTATGTGATTTTAAAGATAATACTCACATTTTCCAATATGTAATTGTTACTGTCATCCAGTTTTGCAACTAATATCTTCTAAATAATATCCTAAAAAAATCTAATACACATTTCTGGATATTGAACCCCCACACAACAAAGCTGATATACATATTGCCTAATGCATTTACCAAGAGCTATTGCAGCAGGTATGTATGCTTAATATTAGAGTTAAGGTATGCCTGCTCAAGATGATATGAGTTAGTTTCTCCTGATGCACCTTACAGTTTTCTGCTATCTTTGCTGGACAGTAGAGAAAAAATATATAAGTATAATAAATAGCTATGTTTGCTAGCTAATTAATGCCTTATAAGAGACAGTTGATATGTCAGTATATTTACACATCTGAGGGGTGTTTGCAGTCCTAAATATATCCTCCCATCCACTCAGGAGGTACCGATTGTGTGTCTTTATTTCACTGTAGTGGTGACAAATTCCTCCCCAGTGTGTTGAATTCCATTTGCACTGGAGACAGCCTTGGCCAAGCTACTCCAAGCCACAGCATTATACTGAGACCCAATATAAAAAAAAAATCAAACTCCATCAAACTATCAGAAAAAATATAAATCCCTTTATCATGTAAACAAGTCAACTATATCAGTCGTAAGAAAACCAACATTTTTACTCCAAACACTAGTTGTTAATCTTCGAAGGATATCCAACGAGTCTTTCAACAACTGAAGGTTTTTATTAAAAACAAGTTTGAGAGACCTATCAGCAAGCACTGCTAGTGGATATGTTTTAAAGGTCTGTGTTGCCACAAAAGGCCTAAAAGAGGGTTCTCTATATTCTTATGGACCTTAGGTATACCAAAAATATATAAAATTAATGGTTTCATTATCCTCAGAAAATTGTAAGTAGTTTCTGAAATCCTACTGTCCAAGAAAATTTCCTCCAACTGTAGGTCTGTCTTATTATAAGCAATGTTAAACTCATTTCAAGGTACTGCTATATAACTGTCAGGATTATACATGATGTTCAGCATTGCACATGAATAATCAATAGAATCAAAAATCACAGTACCTCCCCTTTGTCAGGCTTCATTATTCTAACAGTTTTAATATTTACCAAATAGTTTAGCACTGCCTTCTCCTTAATGCTCAAACTATGTCTTCTCAAACATTTATTCTCCTTAGCTAATCTATAGAAATCTAACACACATGCATTCTCACATACCAAAGCAACTTGATGCATAGCTGGATTAAAAAGAATCTTCTTTTTAAAAATCTCATTGGGCTGATTGTTAGCAATAAATTGTTTTCATTGTAATATACCCTGAGATTTAATTTCCTCATAAACATTTTTAATTCAATTAAGGCATCAGAAATATCAAAGAGTTTCATGGGAATAAGCTTAAACCCCGTTTCAAACATGGAAAAATGTTCCGGTTACGTAGAAATACCATTATAATTGAAAATGTTATACGCATTATGGGTCCATATTACCCCTCCATTTCATGCAGCAGTCACCATTCCCGCCCATTTGTCTTGCCCTTCTCTTTGTCCATTATCTTCTGTCCTACTAAAGAACCTGATGGTAATAATCTCTCTTGCTGAATCACCATCAAGCTATTTGCCAGACAGAAGTCTAGAATGGCCTCTCTTTCTTTATTCCTGTTTCCCCACCTGTGTGGACCCAGACAGTCCTCATGTCCTATTCTATCTGTTTCAATATGTGGATTCAGGTCTCCCATAATCAACACCATGTCATGTTGTCCATCTTTACTAGTAGGTCCTGCAACTGATACCTAAATACACTCTTTTCCTTGCTATCACAACCCTGCTGCAGAGCATAGGCTGAGATCATGAGTACATACTTGTTTTTGCATTGTAATCTAATTGCCATGAGTCTATCATAATTCTTAGGAAATCCCTCACTGGCTTCAGAAGCCCCTCCATCATCACAATTCTCACACCATATCTAGTCTGTCCTTCTTGCGAGCAGTATACTCTGGATCACAAGCCACATAGCTTTGCTGTACTGCCTTTATATCTTTTGCCATGAATACTGAGGATGTCCAGCCTCTGCCTTACACTCATGTCATCCACTTCTAAGCTGCATCCTCCCAGTCAATCTGTACTGAGTGTAGCGATCTTTAGGTCATGTTTGACAGGTTGATTCATTTTAGATCTAACTTTCAGTCAACAGAGCTATCCCTTGTAACTCAAGCTGGGAAAATAAACATCAGCTGGTCAGTAGTTTGTTTGCTCAGGGCTGCTGAGATTTATGATGGCATACACTAGCCAACAGGGGCACATAGACCTGTCCCACAGTTAGCATGGGGTCCTTGGAATAGGTTAGAGTAGGCTTGGTCCTCAACCTACTTATCACTGGCAAATATCCATGTCCATATTTGGCAAAATTAGAATAAACCATGAAAAGCACAAAACAGCTACCACGGCAGTAAGTATAAAAAGCTTTAATCATTACTCAATGAGACCAGTTCATCTACAACCAATTTTTACAGTATTGTGTGGCTAGCTAGCCCTGACATGGCACACATTCTGTGATCCATGTTTTTCTATCTAGAGGATACTGCACATCACAGATGATGCCTAAAAAAGCTGGTCTATGCAACTCTTCCCCCGATAAGATATCTGGGCATTTAGGTAGCCCCTCATTTGAAGTGCACAGAGTGTGATCTTGAAGGTATATAACTCACTTTCTGAGTCAGATGTTTGTGAGTTCACTGAGGAAATCACTGTCTGCTCTAAGGGTTGTTTGCAGTGCATTAGGTGACACTGAACCATTTTTTTTTGTTTTTTTCAGGGACAGTAAGCAAGCTTGTTGATAATGCAAAGACTGATAAAGAGCTGGCATTAATCAACAGTGAAGTAAATATAATATGTTTCTTTTCAAAACATATTATATTTACTTCACTCTTCATTAATGTTACTACACAGTTGAAAACTTTATTGACTGTTGCCAGGAAGAATTGATTTTATCTAAACCTTAAAGACTTCATCAGATTGCTTGAGAAATGTGCCAGCACCTACGGTGGCCATCATTCGAGCAACCATGGGCTTTTTTCCTTTTTCTAGCACCAACCACACTGTCAGCAGTTGGCATGCATGCATGCATCTTGCAAATGAAAGGGCCTGCTATATCTTCCTCGTGTGCACATACATTACAGTTCTGGCTAGCATCCAAACATGGCTTGATAGAATCATGTACACATTATTGTCCCATATACTGCATGCCATGTACTTCTGTCTCTAGTAGGTGCTGGCACAACAGTGGGACTTCTATAATCTTCAACCTAACCTAACCCTTGACCTTCAATCTATAAACTTCAATAATCCCTTCTGGAATTATTGGGATAATATTGGCCAGTATCTCTTCATCTCCTTCAGGACTTAATGCAATGGTTGATCCTTGGTCATATGGCTCTCATTTAGTGCTTTATCACTCTGCACCATGGTGTCAACTCTAGTTCGTTCAGACTGAAAGAAAATAACTTTCCACTTTACAGAATAGGCCTTTGTTTGCAGTATGTTCTTTAGATAGCCTTCTGCCATTCATTCATTCTAAAATGATAATGCAGGTAATTCTATGACAAGGAAGTCATAAAATTATTTTGGATGTATATAGAGAAAAATAAGCAAATTGGGAATAAAAAGGATGGGAATTTTAGATCCTGACTCCTTATCAGAAGTTAAGAATCACTGATTCCACACACACACACTATACACCTGAGATGAAAATTCAGTGGCATTCATAGTAATCAACTTGAGGGTTGGGAGGGTGGCTTAATGGCTAAGGTGTTTGCCTTACAAACACAAGGTGCAGAGTTTGAGTTTCACAAGGGATAACTGGCTAGGCTTAAAAATGGCTGACAGAGGCAGTTAGCCTAGTACCAAACTATGAACCTATGAGAAGTTACCTTTCAGATATTATCCTTCCTCAGGCTGAGAAGATACTGCCTTATATAACTCAAATCACAGCAATTACACAAGTCATTATATATTTTAAAATTGTTACATACATTAAAACAATTTAAACTACTGCTTTGGATTTTCTAAAAGCTAGCTGTGAATATGTGAAATCTGTTGTAGTTTCAACAATAAGGAATCCGTGGATTATATACTTTCTTGTTGGTACTTTGTTACTGGACTTGAGGTTTGTTATTCTGTTAAGATCCTGGCTGTCCCAACTCAAATGTCTATACAAACAGTGACACACAGGCACATATGTACTTCCTCGTTCTTTTTTTTCCCTTTTACAAATGAATAATGCATTGGGGTTAACAATCTTTCTTTCTTCTGGTAACAAAATAACTGGTATTCCTGATGACAGCGAATGACAGATGATTCTTCAGTAACAGTAAAATCATCAATGATAAAACCTCCATGTTGTTGCAATGGGCCAAAGAGGAACTACTTTTGCATCATTGTAGCTATATAGCAAGCATCTTGTGAACTGTGCAAACCTTGCTCAACAATGTCTTCTTGCATTGATAAGATTATGAATGAATTTTGATATACAAATGCATTTGCAGACTATTAACATTAAAATATGTCAGATACACAATGTTTAAGAAAATCTAACTGCTGAAAGTTAATATACTTAAAATATTTGAATGAAAATACCTTAACTTGCAAAAAAAAAAAAAAAATTCTAACAAATGGGAGGTATCCCCTTTAGCAATTCTAAAGGTGTAGACCCTTGAAACCTAACAGAGCATATGTACAATTAAAACACTTTCTTTTCTCTAGTTTAACTACATTTGAAGTTTAATAAACTGTACTTTTAATCTGCTCTTTTAATTCAAATATAAATCCATCAGTTAGACTTTTGCCAACTGTTTATTTCTTATAGAAGAACAGAATTGTATTCCAGGGCTGTACATATGACACACTGTACTGTACTTCTATGTGTTAAATTCACTCACCTGTGGCATTTTACCTTACATTTTCTCTGAACTGATGTCACAATGTATTCTAAGCCCGTTGTATTGTATGTTATTGCTTATGAAATGTATATAACAGAAATGCATTCCAAGTAATCATTTGTCAACAAATTTATGAACACTCATGATATCAGAAAGGCTAAATCCACCAACGTGCTCTGGAGACACATTGACAATTTGTTAAATCACACCTTTGGTTTTTGTGTTTTGGAACAGGTGAGACAGCATCCAAGGGGTGGCCCCTGGTCTATTAAGTTGGAAGAAAGGGAGTTATGGTGGCAAACTTTTCATAATGCCTCTACACCACCTGGCCTAAATGAGGTCATTACTATCAGTAGTTTGCTAAAAATGAGAGTATATTTGCGATAAAATATATATGTATTCATACATATGTTTGTATTTTAATTGTTATATTGAATTTTATTTTTATTATTCATTTTTATTTTTTGAGGTGAATGGTATTATTCAATGTTTTATGTAAGGGTTAAGTTGTAATGTCATGTAATTAGTGCAGAGAGTATTTAAGTGGTCACATATTGGTTTTAAAATGTCTGATGAAGTGTCTCTGATGAAAGCGCTCACCAATATTGTATTGGAATAAATTCTGTTTTCTGGCCATGTTTTGTTTTCTGTTTTTTTGTTTTTTAAGTTACTTTATTGGTTATTAATCATTAGTGAAGACTTACATATGTTATAGTAATGTGAAACGTCAAGTAGAAAGCAAACAAGTTGCTGAGGTCTGTATGTAGTGATTATTTTGAAATAATTATAGCAATGATCTTGCCTCTACACAGTCAGCAATAAGAAAATGCTGAATAAGCTGGCCTACATGACAAAGAAATCTGTCTACTCTGGGTGTGACTTGCATTTAGAAATAAGAGTAGATTGGATTGTTGGCTGAGGTGATGATTACTAAGCAACCGATGGAATGTTTTTCTCTTGGAAGTGCAGGGACTCTCTACTGGAAAATTAACCTCTGGAAATGACAAAATATAGCTTGAGGCTTGAGAAAATGATCAGATGCATAATGAAGTTAGGACAAATTAAACACTGAAGAGTGAAGGGAGGGAGAATTGGGCTTCTGAAGACTCTCCCTACATTATGATATCCGGTAGCCAAGAGTTACATTCTGTAGTTTCATTTTAAGGGAGGAAAGCCCATGGAATATGACTTGCTGGATCATTATTATCATAGTTTGTTAAAAAAGGCTTAGTAAAACATATACTAGCATCATTGTGTACTGAAAATTGTGGCTCTAGGCAAATTATTTACAAACTATGTAAGACCAATTATTGAGCATAACTTCTTATTTTGTTCATATTCCAAAGGAGATAATAATAATAATAATACCCAGTTTCTATCCAGGTTGGCCCATTGGACACACAGTCCCTTTCCAGGGGCAAACTGGGAGCAATGTCTAGTTAAGAGACTTGCTAAAGGTCACACAGTAGGCTGAGGGAATCAAACTCTGTACCACAGGAACTACAATGACACCCTAATGTCTGTGTCAATAGATCTAGCTAACATTACTGGAGAATACTCAGAAGACGTTCACTAAATGCATTACTGAATGCCAAAATTTGTGTAATGAAGAATGTTTGAAGAGGCTTAACTTATATTCCATAATTTATTATTATTAGTTACATGGAAGGTTCTGTCTGGCATGTCATACACTGTATGATGAAGAATCTAGGTAATAGTTATACACTGAAATGTTACCAGCTTGCAAGTAATCAAGAGGAAAAGATTATACATTCTTGATTACAAAATGTAAAACTGGTACCAGGGCCAAATTTATTACACAGTCGTTGGTGAGATCATGGAATAGGTTACCTCTAAATATAAGATGCTGTGCTACACTTGATGGAATTAAGAAGTGATTAGATTCTTGGTTTGAAAACAATATATACTCTGGAAATATGGAATATGGGTATTAACGATCTTCAACAAACTGTGAAACTATGAAAAAACTAAATGTAATGAGGTGTCAGCATAACTTCCATTGTAATACTAATATTTCAAAACATGGCTAAAACCAAATCTTTTTTTATAATTTACCATCAGAATTGACTTGTATCAGTATGGATTACTATTTTCAGTCTAAAAACCACATCTAGGTTTATAAGGGCCCTAATGGTTTTTAGACTTGTATATACCTATGAACATGTTCTGACCATGAACTTGGCTAAAACTGCCTACCATTGGGTATCTGCCCTAAGTAAAATAACTATGAGTTACCTAGTAGTAGTGCATATCCTACACCCAGAAGCTATTTTCGAAAAGAATGACCCACTACAGGATGAACAATCTTATTTATATAATAAAATGAGCATCATTAGTTTAGCAGACTTTTTAGTAATGTCTTTTATTCCGCCAATATCATTATTTTAAGAGATTTCAGTGTTAAATTATTTTTGGTCAGTTCTGCTATGCCTCCATTTTTTCTGATATAATTATATAATTTGAGGTTCTACTAGAATAAATCCTAGAATGGAGAATCACTCTCTTGTCTAGAGTGATTTCTGGAATCTCTTAACTTCCACCTTTATAAGGTGATGACTAACCTACTATTATTGATCTTATATTGCAATTAGATTGCTTTTGCTTTATTTTTATTTTATGTATTTATTTATTATTTGTTTACTGGGAAAGTCTGACTTTGAATGAGCCAATATTTAGCAGAGGCCCGGGGAGAAATGCTCTAGACGCATGTCTTTGTAATGTGGGAGGAAACCGAAGTACCCAGAGGAAACCCAGATGAATGCAGGAGGACATACAGACTTCATACAGGAGGCACCCTAGCCAAGGATCAAACAGGAGAACCTCTTGCTGTGAGGCAACAATGCAAAGTGCTGCACCACAGCACAGTCCATATATCAAGTAACTTTATATGTATATATGACTGGAAATAACATTAATGGATTAATAACTACATTTCAAACCTCAAATTAGGCAAATAAACTTGTACCTTGTGATCTTCAGTTTGGATTTTGCTTCAGGTTGATTCAACAAGAACATGAAGAGTTAGACATACATCCAATAATTGATTCCTCTTTGTGTTAAACTAAGGTATAACCCTTGGAGCATCTGTAAAAAAGGGGCCCATTACAAAACAAATTTATTTACATTAACTTAGGAGATATTTGTAATAGGGATATTAGATTACATAAGGCTCATTTTTTTCTGAAATCATCAAAAATGACTCTCTTTCATGATCTGAATTTTGAAAGAAAATCAGTAGTTTGGTGAGAAAAAATAACATTTCTTTTATTTTTTCTGTCTCAGAAGGCATAGAACCACTATTGCACAATCAGAATATAACTTAGACTGGGTAAATCTTTTTTGTGCTTGCAATGTTAGACTGTGACAAAACACACAATTTTAATCCTTGAAGTTCTATGTTTAACATTTAAAAAACTGCTATAAATCAAGTAAGCAACCTTCATGAACACATTTTGAACACAGAAATACAATTATGGATTGATGTTTTCTTTAGGTCATTAAATGCATTTTATCACACAGTTATTCATTTGACAGACATCACATCTTCTTTAGATCAATGGTTATTTCCTCCATTATTTGTAAACTTTAATTTTGGCTACTCTGATCATGTTGGGTTTCAATTATATATCTTATTTCAGCCCTATTGTCCCACTGCCCTGTTTTACAGAAGTTTTGCGAAAAAAACATGCACTTACACTCCATCCTTTACCATTTAATCTAGTCTCTTCTAGCACTGCAAACTCAAACATATGATCACTTCCTGCAGATAAATCTTTAGTGTAGATAAAGAACTTGTATTAAAGGGTATAAGAAGTTTAAAACCTTTAATAAAATACAGAACTTAAGGAAATGCATTTAGTTTGAATCCATTTTAGTATATCAAGAGTTTACTAAGTAGAGCTCATTATGAAGATTTTGGGTACCTGTGGTTGACTTAACAACAACTCTCCAGTTTGCAGTCATCTGCAAAATGTTTTAGCGAAAGGACAATGGCTGTCTACTTGGAGATATGAGAAATGAATACCAAATAGGAGAGGTCCCAGCACTGTTCCATGAAGGGCACCACTGGTTACTTTTATTTGTTCTGATGAGGCATCTGCAAGTTGCACTGTGTGACTTCTGTATTTCAAACAGTTTGCTATATATCTTACCACATATGGGTTGATTTTTAAAGCACTTAGCTTGTGTATGATGCCAGCATAGGGAATTATGCTGACTGTCTTGGCCAGGGCAAGTTGCTCTGCATGTACTGTATGATTACTATTTACAGTCTTGACAACCCTTTTAAACATGTTCACTCAATTAAATAGACAGTTGCTAAAGACCTGGCATAAGTATTTGATTAGGTATGCCAACAGACTATCAGTAATGTCAGTAAAAAAACAAAAATAGTGTCCTCTTATGGGTTCCCAGTTAACCGTGTCTGAAAATTTGAATTAAAAAAAAAATTAGCTGACATACCTAGATTACATAACCAGACTCTGGCTTACTTGTCTTAATTTAGTTATGATTAACTCATTAACACTATCGATAGCTATCTCAAAGTCTCATCACTATGCTGTTTATTCTACAGTTATCCAATGTTGTCTGGTTGATTTGTTCTTAAGTGTACACTCACAGAAGCAATATTAATTGTTAAGCCGATCTGTTTTTTTTTTTTTTGTTATGTGTTGCTTGTCTGTTGTTCTGTATTTACCTTTTGTGGATGTTATAATCTTATGAGCTCTATGGTTTAGAATTAAAATAAGAGATTAAATAGACAGGATCTCACATTCACAAAGCCAGACTGTTGAGAGACAAGTCTAATATGATTCTTCATGTCACATTTTATTAAGTTAGTTATAATATGTTTCATGGCTTTACAAATGAGAATTGTGAAGTTGGTAGGTTTGTATTTACCTGGGTCAGTTGCAAGGTCACTCTTATGAAGGGGCATCAGCAGTGCACCACACATTAGAGAGAAAACCAGTAGCTAAAGATAGGTTTGACCATTTAATGAGTGTTTTGCAAGGGCATATTTAACAATATTAATTACGCATCTAGCTTTATTGTCAAGTCTCATGGAGGAAGTATGTTTAGTCTTGCTTAGCACTTTCAGTAAATGATCTTCAGAGATAATTGGGGGAGTTAAGGGATTAAGATTTTCAGGGAATTAAACAGAAGTCTTGGGAGTGAAGTTGGCAATACATTTGTTCACATGGATGTTGGCAATTCCAGTAGGGTCAGAATAGGAATCTTCATTATGAATAAGCTCTGAGCTTTGTATGATATTTTCTAGTTTTCTGATATAGCTAAAGAAGGATTTATAAGTATATTTGGCTTTAGAGTGCATCCTACATTCATGGGCTCTTTTAGAGGATCTAATAGTGTTTCTGGGTTTTTTTTTTTTTTTGGTAATGCTTTTGATATTGATATTGAGAAGATGGAGTATGGATCCACTAAATAATTTAAGGATTTTCTTTATTTTGTTCTTTAGTTTATGTGTGATGGTGGACCTGGTGTTTTTTTTGTTTTGAATTTCCCATAATACTTCATTCTGGTAGCGATTTCTTTCTCTTTTCATTTTTCAAAATGGGTATAGAATTCTTTAATGATCATGCAGTCATAAGTAAAGTTTGATATTTCATCACAAAGTAGGTTGAGGTTGACATGTTTGTAGCCCTTAAATTCAAAGGAGTTTGCTTTTGGGGGTTTTGAGAGGTTAAAGGAGAAGGTTACTAGTTTATAATTAGACTTAACTGCTTCTGGAGATACCTGAAAAGTAATGCAAGAGACAGATGTATTTCTAAGAATCAGTTCAAGAATGCTATTTCTTCTAGTAGGTTTATTTACCAACTGCTCAAGGAACTTTTTGTTTATTAAGTCTAAGAATTTTGGAGCACATCCTGCATTGAAGTTATAGATGTCTCATTTTATTGAATGTTAGTTAAACTTACCCAGAGAAGAGGATTTCTGCTAACAGGGACATCATTTAGAACAATGAAGAATTTTACAAAATGATCAGGGGACAATATGTCCCATAACAAGCTATTAGCTGATCATTAATTATATCTAGACTGATTTGTAGATTGCTGAGAACAGTTTGTGAGTCCCTAGGAATTTACCTGGAAGTGATATGTTCTTTGACAAATATGGAGACTCATCCACAGGTACCTTTGGATGTGAAGGCATGAAAAGCATAAAAACCTGATATAGAAGACAGTGCTCTCTTTACATTTACACCAAATTTCAGCAACTAAGTGGACATGGATGTTTTCCAACTTGTTTAGACGTCTGGCATTGAGGACAACCATGTTAATGTGACCAAGTTTTGGGAGTGATATGTTAGTTACATTGGGATTGCCATCATGTGGTGTCTGGCTAAAAAGGGCACCAGGGGCAGCAGAGGCTTTAGCCAGTATATGAAAGTCTTTAAATGAGAGATGCATGCCATCCTTAAGGAAGTATACAGGACTGTCATACACTTCATTCCATGGTGACAGCTACTGAGTCCCCCTGGAATAACACCAGCTGTTTAACAAATTATTGAAGATAATTATCTATTTATTGTATCTAGACATCATTCAAGGGGATAGGAAGGAACCCCTCAGGTTTAGTATCTAACCTGCATTTGTAACAACATGAAAAGTTCTGACATGTCTCTTACATATTCTGCAGGGTTTTATATCTCAAGTCTTTAACACCCACATGTACCACTACCACGTCACAGTGGTATTTTTCAGGAGCTATGGTCATTAGGGCCCTTGTGACATCACTTGAAGGGCAACTCACTGTACCCCACTTCTTGTCCAGTCATATGAGTGATGAGTCAGTGTGTCTGACAATAGAGTCACCTATCACTAAAACATTTGTATTGTTGCTGTGGGTCAAAGTGACAGATTCAGAGTGTTTTTGTTCAGAGCAAATCTTTATGGGAGTTATGCATGGGAGGATGCAAGCAGAGATGTAGCCATTGGTTTATTAAAGTTACATTCACCCTCCTTTCCAGCTAGCTCTTCTATTGAAGAGCTAAAATAAAAGAAAACAAAAACAAACAAACAAAAAAAACAACAACAACAAAAATCCAAACAGGATGATGGGTGGCCGCTTGCACCTTCCTGACATCTTGGGCTTGGGGTGATTGCCTCTCTTTCCCCACCCTGGATGTGAATGTTCTGATTTTTACTGATCCTTAGAACATTATGAAAGACAGGCTATCTCAAACTTCAACAATCAGCTGGGAAGAAATTCCCTGATCCTCTAGTGTTCAACAGCATGAGCAGGTAAGAGACTGCAAGGTCTTCCAATGACAAAAATCATAGTAATAGCAAGAAACTCAAAAGCCACCAAGTTTCAAATATCAGTACAGATTGGCTTGGTGGACACTCTATTCTGGCTGTCTATAATATAATGGGAGGGCAAATGTATTTAAGTAACTTAAAGACAGTCTTTGCAAAGTGATACTTTTATGCTTAATGTCAGCACCGAATAAAAGAGGAGAGGGAGGTAATTATGTGGACAAATTATCATAAGGAGTGGACAACCCTATTATAAGAGGTGGACAACAAGAAATACACATTATTTAAGAACACAACATGAACAGGGTGGGAGGGTAAGAAATTATTAGACTTAGCTCTATTGCTGAATGGTCTGGATGTCCCTTAAAGTAGTCAAAACTCCTCAGCTATCCTATCATTTCCCTCACAAGTAAGAAACTAGGGTTAATACTGACAGTTAAACCACTTAAAAGAAAAATGCAATGCAGCTATTAACTGGAATTACTAAAAGAAGTTTAAACATCTTAGCTAAAACAGATGAAGACTTAAAATGACATGAACAATCTTTACATCTCTATTGTTGAATGGCTTGGGACTATCTCAAACCATCAGCAGTTTGAAAGAACCACAATAAAAGCTTAGGAAGGTGGGAAAATTCTTAAGCACTTACATCTGTTGATGAATGGCCTGGAGCATCCTCAAATTGCCCCATCTCCTAACACCAATGTCAACTCAAATCGAAAAATGCAGAATAGTCATTCACCATCGACACAGGCTCAATGAGTGAAGCTAAAACAGAAACAAGACTGCCAACAATAAATCCAAAAATAGAAAACAAAGACATGAAATATTTCACCAGACTCCATCACTGAATGATCCAGGACCACCCCAAAGCAGCAGAAGTTCAGATGAACATAGCAACAACAGCCCAGGAAGGTGAGAAAAACACACAGGTACCCAGCTTTGATGCCAAAGAAAAATAAATTAGTACTGACCCTGTCATTTTGAGTTTATCTTTAAACACAGTATTCATGCATCTTTGAGAAAGGACCATCCTCTACCTTTCTTGATGGTGCTGCATTTCTGTTTCATCTCACTTCTTTACCACTGTATTTTCACCTCAGGGTATTTATTTTCTCAGCTGCTTTGGGATGTTTTATATTCTGATCTATCTCGATGCTTTTTTGCTTCAGACTGCATTCTGAGGTCATCTGGGGTTGAATAAATTAGTTTGCTGCATATTCTGCATTTACAGCTGCTGCCTTGTCTCTAGTATCAGTTGACTGCACTTCAGCCATTTGAAGATTGCTATCATGTCTTCATTGGATATACCATATTACACACACAGTCAGCTGTAACATTGACATTTTTTTTCCATAGTTTACAAAGGTCATTTTGCCTGTTTTCTAATTACACTAACTAAAAATTAAAGTAAGATCTGTACAAGATATACTGATGTGTATTTACTTTGTAGCTGCAAGGGTATACACATTTTTTGGTATCCAAAACTGTTTTACAGATTATAGATTTTCAGTTCAACACTGCTGTAGAGCAATTAATATATGATAGACAAGACAACAGGTTTACCTCCTACACTGCTATCAGCAGTTGCGGTGGGATAGAACCAGCAATATGAGGTTTGAATCTTCCCATTGATGCCAGTAAATACGTAAAGAGAAACTGTTTTTAAGGGTGTATGGTAAACGAATATTGCTGTCTTGTTTAATTGTAAAGTCCTGCAAAATCCAAATGAACTTTGTAATACACAGATACAGTTTAAAATTATAATTCTTATTTTCTTGGAATTTTATTGAACTTGGGCTGGGCCTAGTGCATTTCAGTGCAACAGTGGAATCTTACAACAGTAATAAAATGGGAAGGAGTAAATGCTAGCTCTGTGGCACCATTCCTTACAAAATTTATGGGCTGCAGCAAAGGCTTAGTCCTAACTAACAAAACAATAATATACCTCACTACTTACCCTTACAAGAAGCCAAATATTAAGTATTTAAATGGTAGCAATTATCTCAGAGGAGTCACCCTGCATAGAATGATGCCATGTAGCAGAAGATACCAGAACAATGCATACAACATTAATGTATAAAGTGAAATAGCTGCCACAATCATTCAAACTTAAATAAAGAAACTCATTACTTAAAATAAATAAACAAATAAATAAAATCCCATTATCCATGATTCAAATATTTGTATTTATTATGACTAATGTGTTGTGTGCTATGGCCCTTTCTAAATTCTTGTTACTTTTAGTAAGAGTCCATAAATGCTGGTTTATTTATTTTATTTTTATTTATTTTAAATTTGTTTACTGTGAAAGTCCGACTGGAACAAGGTCCATTTACAGCGGAGGCCCAGGGAGAAAAGCTCCATAACATAATGGTACAAATACAACAAATGACAAAAAATTCTGTACAGAGGCATATATACAATCAGAGCTCCATGTCTTTATATGACAACACATAATCCACGAATGACAGAAAATTTCTATACAGCGGCATTTATACAATCAAGGAGATTTTTGTACCTTAGTTTGATTTGAGCAAGCTTGGTATATAGATAGCAAAACTTTGAATTCCCTGTTAGTGGTACAAAGCATAAAAATGAATGAATGGAATATAGGAAATAATGCTATTCGGGAGATATGTCATAGCGTGAGAAAGAGTTTGTAGGATAGTAGCTTCTGATAGGAAGTACAGAATAGCTGAGGTAAGCAGAGCAGATGAGGTGTGGCAAGTTAGGAGGAGAGCAGAAAAGATTTTATGTGATATAGGGACAGAACCATGATTGCAAGAGGTGTGAATTTAGTGATGTCTTGAAAAGTGAGATGGATGGTGCAGAAGATATACTTTGGGGGAGGTTATTCCATTCCCTAGCAATGGTGTTGGAGAACAGACTTTTCCCTGCAGTGTTATTGGCTTTGGTTATGCAGAGCAGGGTTTTGTTGGATGACCGCAAAACCCTGCAAGTTAATTGTTACTTGCAATAAGGCTACCTTTTCTAAAATTTTCTGTGAGGCTATATGCATTTTAGGTACTTCCTGCACTGAAATATTTGATTGACACTTTTAGTGCAGAAAATAAGGAGATAAGTTAGTCATAATGACATAAGCTATTGCAGTTGGCCATCTCTCCATACCAGGATATCTTTGGTAATTTTGCAGGGGTCAATGAAAATACTAGCAGTTAGCGACCAGCAAATGATATATATAAGAGTTAAGGCTATGAAATGTCACATAGGTAGGTACTAGGCTATCTCCCGAGGGCATTTACAAGCTTAGCCAGAGTGTGTCGGCTTTTGCCACCCCATTGATTAATTAACTGATCCTCTGTCAAGCAGAGCCAATGAAGTGATCACAGGGGTGTATTTTCTGTTACTCTTCCACTCGTCAAGGTTTCTCTTGAAGAGTGTTTGTGAGGGGCTCTGTCTGATGTAATTTGGAATTTTGTTCAAAAGCATGGGGAGTCTCTGTGACAGGAATATATCCCTCCAGCATGCTCTAATTATTGTTGTGGTGAGGTTTAACTCACTAGAGTGCATGGCTCGCAGTGACTTGGATTTCTTTAGGTGGAGCATGTTCATCAATTCTAAGTTGGACATGACTTTGTAAGTCAGGCAGAGATCACCTCTGAGTAAGCGATATGCCACTGAGTACAACCAGAGTTTTTTCAGTCAGGCTGCATAGGACATATGTTTGAGACCAGTAATCCTCTTGGTGAGGTACTTTTGTGGTCTTTCCAGCTGTTGGAAGTGTCTTGTGAGGTACATCCCAAATGGGGCACTGTACTCTATGATGGGTCTAATGAGTAACAAGTAGAGGGGCACTATAACCTCTTTATTTCTAGATGCAAACCCTTTAGTAATTAGATGGGCCACAAAAAAGGATTTCCTAACTACTTTGGCAGTATGATTGTCAAAGGAGAGATTACTATCTACCTGGGTCCCCAGATCTCTTATTACCTCTTCTGTATTAAGGGGGCTGCCACCTATGTGGTAATTCATGAGTGTTTTGTTTTTCCCAAACGGGACGACTATGCATTTTTTGGCATTTAGCTTGAGGCCATGACTTTGACACCAGGTGTCCGTCTCAGTAAGGCCCTTTTGGAGGATGTCCGTGTCAGCCGGAGAGTCAATTATGTCTCCCAGTTTGCAGTCATCAGCGAACTTGGTTAGCCATAGTCCTCCTGTGTTTGCCTGTACTTCTGAGAAGTATATGCTGAACAGTAGGGGTCCCAGGACCGAGCCTTGTGGGACACCACTTGTGACTGGTTTAGAGTCGGACCTGGAGCCTGCTATTCTTACCGTGTGAGTTCTGTCTGTAAGCCAGTTGGCAGCTGATCTTGTGACGTAGGGGCTTATGTTCAGGCTGGTGAGTTTTTCTGTAATACCCGAGTGGGGAATGGTGTTGAATGCCTTGGCGAGGTGAACATAGGCTGTGTGAACCACCTTTCCCTCATCTATGGCCTTGGTGACTGTCTTGAAGAACTCAACCAGTTTAGTAGGCATGATCTGCCTTTAACAAAGCTGAACTGGGTTGAGTCAAGTGTTTGGAGGTTCCCAATGTCTTTGTTAATGAGTTCCATGATAATGCGCTCCATAGCCTTGCAGACCAGGCTAGTCAGGCTTATGGGGCGATAGTTACCAGGGTCAGTTGTGGCCCCTCCTTTGTGGAGAGGAATAACCGTTGCTGTGCGCCATTCTATGGGCAAGTAGCCTGTGGAGAGGCTGAGGTTGAACAGCGTGTTTAGGTGGGGGGTTAGTTCATTCTGTACTTCATGCAAGACACAGCCTGGGACACCATCTGGTCTCATTGATGCTGTGTTTTTTGCTTTTGAAAGGGCTGATTTTTGGGACACTACACTTTTCCGGTATTATTGTGGGCCCTTTTGGAGGTGAGAGGGGGGTGAAGTTTGCACTGAATCTATCTGCCAGGATGTTGGCAATATCAGTAGGTTCAGTATATTTTGTGATATTTTGCACTAGTTCAGTGCATATCTGCGAGTTGCCACTTAGATTCTTAACATAACTAAAGAAGGCTTTGTGGTTATCTTTTGAATCCTTGGTTATTTTTCTTTCGAAGTTAGCCTTGGATGATTTCATGAGGGACCTCAGTTTCTTACTGATACTGATCAGGTATGTCTTTCCTTCTTGGGATTTGCTTTTTTTTCTGAGCTAGTTTCCTCCTTCTATTGTATAGCCTCTTTATTGCAGGGGTCCACCAAACTGGTTTCTTTCTCTTAGAGGAGTGAGTCTTGGTTTTGCTAGGGATGGTACAATCCATGCATCCTTGTAGGTGCTCATAGAGTGCATTTGTAAAGGTTTCTGCATCTTGGGCAGCGTTATCCTTTAGTATGGGGGCTGTGAAACTTACCACCTCTGTCTTAAGTAAGGTGAAGTTTGCTTTAAAAAAGTTTTTTACTGTGGTTTCCTTAGTTGGGGGTGGTGGTGGGGTGTGGACATCCAGAGTGATTAGTTTATGGTCTGATCTAACCAGTTGAAGGGTTGACCTCTGGTGTGGAACATCTGTCACCCATGTTGGTGATGACCAGGTCCAACATGTTTTCACCTCTGGTAGGGGAGTTTGCCAGCTGATCCAGGGCATTTGAGTTGATGAATTCCAGGAAGCGCTGGGCCTGGGAATTTGTACTCAAGTAGTTTTCCCAGTGAATGGTAGGGTAATTGAAATTGCCCAATATCAGGGTGTTTGGTAGGAACTTCATGTTTTCCAGTGTCTCCAGAAAGGTGGATTGGTGGTCCTGGGTCATGGAGGGTGATCTGTAGCAGGCCACAATTTGCATTGCAGATTTGCCTGATGTTAGTTGCACATGGATGATCTCAGAGATATCATGCTGCGCTACTAACCTGGAGGTGTAGGTATCCTTGATGAATATGGATACACCCCCTCCTTTTGTGTTTCGGTCCTTGTTCTTTGGCCAAAACGTGTGGTATGAGTTGTAGCCCGGTAGTGCTGGGGTGTTCTCTGGTGCCTTGAACCAGATTTCAATTACTGCACAGATGCGATGTTCTCCATACTGAGGCATGCTTCAAGCGTGTGCATTTTGAGATTTAAACTCCTGGCGTTGAGTAGCATAACCCTCAGTTTTTTGTTAATTGTGCTGTTTACGGAGGTGGGTTTGACTTTTGAGCCTTGCCTAAAAAAGGCACTATGGGGGCAGCAAGAGCCTTGGCCAGTATTCAAAAGCCTAGGGGTGACAGTTGCAAGCCATCTCTTGTGAAGCAACGCATCTTATTGAGTATGTCGTCCCAGGCTGACAGACACTGGATCTCCTTTGAATGAGACCAGAAGCTTAGCCAATTGTTGAAATTGATAATGTTTTCTTTATACTGAGGTATCATTCTTGGTGAGGGCAGGAAGCTACTCAGGCTCAGGGTCATACCAGCCTGGGCTACATGATCAGAGAGCTCTTCCATGTCTCTTTTCATGTAGTCCAGGGATGTACATCTCAGGTCATTCACACCAACATGAACAATGACAGAGTCATATTTGTACTTGTTCTGGTGTGACCTGAGTGCTTGTGTTATGTGGCAAATTCTGGATCCCGACAAGCAGCTAACAGTAACCTTCTGCTTGTCCAGCCTAGTGAGTGGGACGTCAGTGTGCCTGACTATAGAGTCACCTATTACTAGTGTGTTAGGTATGTTATTTCACCTTAAGGGCTGTGATTCTGCGGCACACTGATTTTGTATTTTATGTGTTGTCTGGTTTGTTACAGGAAGTGCAGGTTGTTTGAGTGTCTGCTTTGGAGGTCTCTGATGCATTTTCAGGTTTTTATTTAGAGCCTTCGAGTATGATTTTGTGTATTTATGTGTATTTTTTGCCAGTGTTGTTTTAGTAGGTCCGTGTGCGGCTGGAGTTGTGGTGCAAGTGTTAACCTCCTCCTCTTGACTGTCTGTTCCAGTCTTGGGTGGAGACAGCTTAGCTTCCAGTTTGGCTATATAATTGCATCTCTCACATATGTTAATGTTTTGTGGTAGGAAGAGAGGGTTGTCTGTTTACATGAGGCAGTTGTAACATTACCTCAGGATACCCAGATTCACCAGCTGGACTGGAGAGTGCATCTGAAGTTGCCCTTTGGTCATGCCTGAATAGTAGGGTGAACTGCTTAGTCACTTGGTTGGTGAGTGGTGAATAAAGAGCTTTGTTCTGCTGGGCAATCAGTGTCAGGGTATATTAGTGCTTGCTATTAGGTCTCAGCATGTGCTGGGGTGTAAGATGCTTTTTGAGTTTTAGGTTGAGAGTTAGTTTCAACGGAAAAACTGAAGAGGAGACTTAGTGGAGCCGGGAATAATTCAACTGTAGCTAACCAGCACTGCCCGGTGTGCAAAACCGTGCAAACACAGTTTTTATAGTAGGGAAATGAAAGAGATAGAAATTAGCCCAAAATGGCCAATAAGCTACTAACTTCTGGGCTGGAACCACTCTTGCAGGGACAGATATGTTGCTCAAAGCTCCCCTCTCTCACAGGTGAACAGAGAAACTTCCTTCTATCCAAGTAAGGTATGGGCAACTCAGAAACTAGTATCACAGCCCTAAATTCAGCACTAGCCTGAAAACTGGACTATACTAGCTTAGAAATGTGGGAAACAAGGAATGTTTTTTGTTTTTTGAAAAGATAAGGCAAAAACAGTAAAAAATCCACTTAAAACAACTTTAAACGACTACAAACAATCAGAAAAGGCTATCACACTTTAGTGTATAGCCTACAACAGTTAAACAAATTATTTAAACAAAAAACAACTTTTTAAAAGTGCAGGCATTCAAATAAGTACAATATGTGAAAATAACAAGGTTTTAAATCACAATAAATGTTGGAAAATCTGTGTTTAGTCTAAAAACAGTTAAGTACAGCAAGAAAGTACAGAAAACTGATACTTAATCACTCCAAAGTCTCTCTCCTAAGCTAGAAGGCTTGTATCAGTTTAAGGCTTTCTAGTGCTACCCAGCAGGGGCGGCTCATGGCATCGGACTGCCGGACTGCAGCCCCCTCAGCTAAAAAAAAGAAAAAGTACCTTTTTGTGTGACAGAGAGTGAGGCTGACAGTACTATTTTTTTGGTTTACTTTGTTTGTCTCCGAGTCCGCGACTCGGCAAGTATGCGCATATGCACTTTAACCGCCTCGGATTGCGGCGGTTTTAAATAAAGATTTTTTTTGTTTGTTTTTATTGCAGCCCGGTGGACTAATTAAGGCATCATTGTGATGCCCAGCAGTCTATGTGGTTCCAAACTGCATAGAATTGGAAGGGGCTCGGACTACGACGTCCGCAGGCACGTACATGACGTGCTTGCTGGGCTAAATGCTGCTGATTGGTTGTTGCTCTCTTCCCAGGCTTTATGTGCTGGGAAAAGAGCGAGAATCAAACAGTAAGTCAGTTGTTGATTGATTCGTGACTGAGTCAGTCACATGGGAAGGATTTACCGAACCTGGATTTATTTATCATTTTAATTTGCCATTGGATTTTTATTTATTTATTTATTTTTTTGGGCGGCCTGTATTTTGTCAGAAGAATAGAGAACTGAAGAAAGAAGTAGTAGAAGAAAGAAGTTAGAAGAAGAACAGAGTGAAGGTGCAGAAGTCTACCAGGTAAGTAGGAGGTGATTATAGCCACTCGGGCCAGTCATTCAGAGGGAGGTGGGTGAATAAGAGGCACTGACCATCTTCAGATAGTCATCCTGGCAAGGGCAAAAGGGGCTCAAAAAATAATCAGTTTAAAGCCACTGGTACAATCTTTGCTGAATTGATTACATTGTTTTTTGCTCATTGTGTACTGGCATTCATTTGATATCTGCCTTGCATTTCTTTTTTTTATTCTGTGTACTACTTTTGGATCTATATTCTGGAAGGCTCATATGTGAAAAATATATTTAGTAGAACTGTGGCATGAAAATAGGGACTGGTTGCCAGAATAAACTAAATTAATGTGGTGATATCTGGAGAAGTTGGTCAGCTTAATTATGACCCAGTAAAGAAAAAGTTGAAGCCAGACACTATCCCAAATGCCTTGACCATGCCCAGAAGAATATAATTTCCAATACTCTTTAAAGTAGAGGCCAAACTTAAATGTATGCAGGTAGCTGATGAGATGGAAAGTGTAACTGAGCCTGTGCTGAGGATACTATTTATAAAAAAGAGACAATATGAAAACATGTCAGTTTAAAAAGTTAAATGATGCAGTTATCAGGGAAAGGTACATTTTACCTACACTTGAGGATATTGCACCTAAACCGATTGGTGCCAGAATTTAGAGACTTCAGATGAGCTTTGCAGATACCCCTAGAGAGGTATAGTCAAAGCTAATAATAACCTTTATTACTTTGCTTGGAACAACCTTTTATTATAGCAATTTTCTAAGTTTATAAGATGACTATTTGAAATTTGTCCTTATTTTTGGGACTGTATTACCCTCTTATTGGCTTTGTCCAGGTTTTTTGTGCCAAGGTTGACAGCTATGGCAAGAACTGAATTTACTGAATATGTTTGAGGGCTGTATTCCCTCATTACTGGGTTTGTCCAGGTGTTTTGTGCTAAGAGGTTGACAGCTATGGTGAAAACTGAATTCATTAAATGATAGCCATTTAAGTTTCAGTCTTCCTCTCTTTCACAAAGCAGCTGATCTGGCGTAGTGGTATGTTGCTCTGACTGTTTTGCACAGGGACCTTGGCAGTAAAATGTATGGTGGTAACACAGCATTTTTCTTTCACAAAGCAATGTTTAATGTGTCCCTGGTTTTTGCTCTTTTGACCCACCCCAATAAATTTGGCTTTTTCCAGATTTCTTGTGCTGCGAAGTTGAGATGCAGTTGAGTATTGAGTAGATTCTACAAGGAGCTGAGAGCTGCAGGGGAAGAGAAGTTTAGTGCTGACTATGCTAAGTCAGCTCGCATTGCTAATAGCACAACAGGTTGTGTACTTGCTTTTGATGCAGAAGGTTGTTGGTTCTACTCCCATATGGGGTGAATGCTGCCGTACTGAAAGTTAATATACTAACTATGAGCCTGTTATCAGTTTGCCATCCATTTCCTATTGCAACATTACTAGCTTATTTTTAATGTAATTTAGGCAATTTATTCCTTAGGGGCATCAGACACTTTATTTTTCAATGAAACCATGAAATATAAAGGTGATTGCCAGCAGCAACCTCTTCATTACAGATTTATTTAACATGGAATTATTTAGATGACTTTTTTACTACTTCAGAGATTGTGCATATTTACTGATAATGGTGGACTGTAAAATTGTGCATATTTACTGATAATAGTGGACTGTAGAAGATTGAGTAGACTTTTATGATGGAAATGTTCTGAATTGGGCAGTTTTGTCATTGGTGCATGCGTTTTGTTTCATTGCTTACTGGAAAAATGTTCAAAACAAATTTAAAATGCCCTCTAACAACTGTACTGTATTGTACAAGGAATATAATTTAGTACAGTGAGGAAGGTGTATCAAAGAGCACATGTATGTTTCATATGCAAGGGGCCTATGATTTGAAAACAGCCCAAAATTAATCTTTATCTGCCACTGGCAAAATATATTTTCTTTGAATGTGGGTTTCAATGCTGTTTCAATGAATGTGAGTTTCAAGGGCAGAGAAGTTTTAATGCTAAGTCTGTTTTCATTGTGAGACTGCATTACTTTGTTTATCAGATGTCTTAGTGTTTGTGCTGTAAAATACGAAATAAAACTTTTAAATGAAGTCCAACTCATCATAGAAGTAAAGCAGTATGCACATTAGTTGTTGTGTCTTTCGGCTTTTCCCAGTTAGTAAATGGAGTGAAATAGCCAAGTAATGGATCATTGGAATGGCTGCAGAGGCTCCATTCAACCATGATTTTGTGAGGGGGTAAGGGCAGCAAACTCAGACAAGCCCAGCTGAACTATACCTCCCAACTGTCCAGATTTTCAAAGAATGAATAGATTTTTGCTTCTTATTATTGGTTTGTTCTTCATAAAATTTGCAGTTTTCTGGCAAATCATTTAGGAATTAAGTCACTAAATAATGATACACTGAGTTTCAGACTTCATAACCTTCAGAAAAATGCATGTTAATGTAAGACCTGTTATTCTATCAACTGTCTCAATTTATACAAGAGCAATTTTTAGTACTGTTTATATGTTCCCCCAATATATTTGGCCTTGTTTAGATTTACTGCATTAACAGGTTGAAAGGTACATGCAAATAAATTGCTTTATACAATTAGGCCCAGCCAGCCTCTCAACTGTCCCCGATTTTTGCTCAAAATGTTGCTCTTCCCCCTAATAATCCCTCCACAAAATAGCAATTTTGGAAGAAAACATGGAGGGTTTACAATTAAGAAATAACTGTAATAAAGTTATAGATTACTTGAAATGCGTGTAGATTCTTTTATTTTGTCAGCTGCTCAAGTTAGCAGTACTAATATTAAAGTGTCCCTTCTTTGACAGGTTCCCAGCTGTATTGTGTGGCTATTTTATATTTTTGCATCACATTTTTGGTCCATTTTTCATAAAATTGTGTTTTTTGTGACAAATCATTAAAGACTGAAGTTAGAAAATAATGACAGACATTTGAGTTTCAGATTTTATACCCTTCAGAAAATTCATACTAATGCAAGACCTATTCTATTATCTTTCTAAGTTTATTAGAGCAATATTTAAAAATTGTCCTTATTTTTGGGCCTTTGTCCCACTTCTGTGTATAGCTTTGTCCAGATTTCTTGCTCTGAGGTTGATTTTAATCTAAGCACTGTATAACATACATAACAAAATAATTACTTTTATCTCTATATACAGATGGCCAGCCTTTGGGAGTCATCTTGGATGGCAACTTTTGTTGGTGGTAAAACCAAATAAGCAGAATCCATTACTGAGTTGAGTTACAATCTTAGAATTCATTGGTCTAATACATCTGCACCATAAATTAAACAGTAGCTCTGAGAAACATGTAATAATACTTTGTCATTTTGAGAAATTAGGAAATTGAGTTAGAGTATCCACATTATTGTTGATTGCCTAAAACTAAATACAAATCTTCTTCTTCTTTTGGATGCTCCCATTAGGGGTCACCACAGCGGATCAACTGTTTCCATATCTTCCTGTCCTCTGCATCTTGCTCTGTCACACCAGCCACCTGCATGTCCTTTCTCAGCACATCATTAAGCCTTATCTTAGGCTTTCCTCTTTTCCTGTTACCTGGCAGCTTCCTCCTTAGCATCTTTTCCCCAATATACTCTGCATCCCTCCTCAGCACATATCCAAACCAATGTAATCTTACCTCTCTGGCTTTGTCTCCAAACCTTCCAACTTGGGCTGATCCTCTAATATACTTTTAATGCTGTCCATCCTTGTCACACCCAGTGCAAATCTTAACATCTTCAACTCTGCCACATCAAGCTCTGACTCCTGCCTTTTTGTTAATGCCACTGTCTCCAACCCATATAACATAGCTGGTCTCATTACCCTCTTATAGACCTTCCCTTTCACTCTTACTGGTACTCGTCTGTCACAAATCACTACTGACACTCTTCTCCACCCACTCCATCCTGCCTGTACGCTATTCTTCACCTCTCGTCCACACTCACCATTACTCTGAACTGTTGATCCCAAGTATTTAAACTCATCCACCTTCGCCACTTCTACTCCCTGCATCTTCACCATTCTTCTATCCTCCCTCTCATTCACACACATATATTCTGTCTTAGTCCTGCTGACCTTCATTCCTCTTCTCTCTAGAGCATATCTCCACCTCTCCTGGGTCTCCTCCACCTGTTCTCTACTCTGACTACAGATCACAATGTCATCTGCAAACATCATAGTCCATGGGGACTCCTGTCTGATCTTGTCTGTCAACCTGTCCATCACCATTGCAAATAAGAAAGGGCTCAGAGCTGATCCTTGATGTAATCCCACCTCCACCTTAAACGCATCCATCACTCCCACTGCAGACCTCACCACTGTCACACTACCCTCGTACATATCCTGTACCACTCTTACATACTTCTCTGACACTCCTGACTTCCTCATACAATACCACAACTCCTGTCTAGGCACCCTGTCATATGCTTTCTCTAAGTCCACAAAGACACAATGCAACTCCTTCTGACATTCTCTGTACTTCTCCATCAACACTCTCAGATCAAACATCGCATCTGTAGTGCTCTTTCCTGGCATGAAGCCATACTGCTGATCACTAATCATCACCTCCCTTCTTAACCTAGCTTTCACTGCTCTTTCCAAAAACTTCATGCTGTGACTGATTAGTTTAATCCCTCTGTAGTTACTACAGCTCTGCATATCACAGTTGTTCTTAAGAATCGGTACCAAAACACTTTTTCTCCATTCCTCAGGCATCCTCTCACTTTCCAAGATTTCATTAAACAATTTAGTTAAAAACTCCACTGCCATTTCACCTAAACACTTCCATGCTTCCACAGGTATGTCATCTGGACCAACAGCCTTTCCATTCTTCATCCTCTTCATAGCTATCCTTACTTCTTCCTTGCTAATCCACTACACTTCATGATTCACTATCCACACATCATCCAACTTTCTCTCCCTCTCATTCTCTTCATTCATCAGCCCCTCAAAGTACTCTTTCCATCTGCTCAACACACTCTCCTCGTGTGTGAGTAAGTTTCCCTCATTATCCTTCATCACCTTTACCTGCTGCACATCTTTCCCAGCTCAGTCCCTCTGTCTAGCCAATCTGTACAGGTCCTTTTCTCTCTCCTTAGTGTCCAACCTTTCATGCAACTCTTCATACGCCATATCCTTAGCCTTCACCACCTCTCTCTTTGCCATGCACCTCATCTCCTTATACTCTTGTCTACTTTCTTCATCTCTCTGACAATCCCTCTTCTTCTTCGCCAACCTCTTTCTCTGTATACTCTCCTGTACTTCTTCATTCCACCACCAGTTCTCCTTGTCCTTCTTCCTCATTCCAGATGTCACACCAAGCACCTTTCTAGCCATCTCTCTTACTAGCTCTGCTGTAGTTACCCAGCTATTCGGTAACTCTTCACTGCCACCCAGTGCCTGTCTTAACTCTTCCCTGAACTCCACCTCACAATTACCCTTTTTCATTTTCCACCATTTGATCCTTGGTGCTGCCTCACACTCATCCTCCTCTTCTTGATCACCAATGTCATCCTACAAACTACCATCCTATGCTGCCTAACTACACTTTCCCCTTTCACCACTTTACAGTCTCCAATCTCCTTCAGACTGGCTCTTCTACATAAGATATAATCCACCTGTGTGCATCTTCCTCCACTCTTGTATGTCACCCTATGCTCCTCCCTCTTGTTAAAATACGTATTCATCACAGCTATGTCCATCCTTTTCGCAAAATCCACTACCATCTGACCTTCTGCATTCCTTTGCTTAACACCATACCTACCTATCACTTCCTCATCCCCTCTGTTCCCTTCACCAACTTGCTCATTGAAATCTACTCCAATCACCAGTCTCTCACCCTTGGGTACAGTCATCACCACTTCATTCAACTCGCTCCAAAATTTTTCTTTTTCATCCATCGCACACCCAACTTGTTGAGCATATGCACTAACAACATTCATCATTACACCATCAATTTCCAGCTTCATAGACATCACTCTATCTGACACTCTTTTCACCTCCAAAACACTCTTAGCATACTGTTCCTTTAGGATAACCCCTACGCCATTTCTCCTCCCACCCCTACGCCATTTCTCCTCCCATCTGCACCATGATAAAACAATTTGAACCCACCTCCGATACACCTAGCCTTGCTCCCCTTCCATGTGGTCTCTTGCACACACAATATATCAACCTTCCTTCAGTCCATCATATCAGCTAGCTCTCTCCCTATACCAGTCATACTGCCAACATTCAAAGTTCCAACCCTCACTATCACAGTCCTAGCCCTTACCTGCCTTTGGGCATGCCTTGCCCCTCTTCTTCTCCTTCGGCCAACAGTAGCCCAATTTCTGCCAGCACCCTGTTGGCCAACAGTACTGGTGGCGGTCGTTGTTAACCCGGGCCTCGACCAATCTGGTATGTATATCTGTACTGTTGTCCGCATGTATGATTTGGCAAAATTTTACACTAGATGCCCTTCCTGACAGAACCCTCCCCATTTATCCAGGCATGGGACCGGCACAAAGAAATGCACTGGCTTGTGCATTCCCAGTGGCTGGGTTATACTTGTGTAAATAATACTGAAACATTTACATGGACAGATATATGATTTTGTTTGGCATCTACAAAACCTATAAATAAGCCATCATGAAGAAAATAAAATATGTTTCTCATTATTAAATTATATAGTTATTCCAAATGCAATGTCACATGACAAGAGACTGGCCTGAATAGATTAAATACATTTGTCTGTACTTCTCTATTTTTAAAAAAGAAGGGAATTTTAGTTTAGCTCATAGTTCTATTTTTTAAGATGAAATAAATTTAAATGCATTATGATTGTTATTCAGAACTTTTTTCATATTTAGTTATGAGCATTTAGTTTTCAATTAAGTTTCCTTTAATTGGGCAAAAACTGTGACATCAGTTTGATTTCTGCCACTGGTTTAGATTATATGTGCTGCATGTTGACTATGATGAGTTCTATCTGTCATAATTACAATGGCATTTATAAATCATTCATACATAAATCTGTTGTCAATATAAAATGTTTAGTTCTAAGGGGTGATGTGGCAGCTATCACCTCATTCACACAGACCATGTTTGTAATAAGAATGTAAAATTAATTACTGGAAATTTATGTTAGATTACATTATTAACTCAGTTACATTACGTCTAAGTGATATAAGTGTAGCTCAGACAACATATACATGCCCACAAAAACTAAAAAAATAAGTATGCTTCTGCAGAAGTAACAGCAAACTGAGAAAGTCCCTGTTATACATTTAAAGCAAAAAATGTCTGTGGGGGAGGAAGATCCCATGCACTTCCACACCTGCCATACTTATAGATACTAACTTAATGATTGCTGGTCTTGAAAAAAAAGGGAATTCTCCAACATGCAGCAATTTCAGACTTGCTCTTTTTTCTAACTGTGCCTAAACCACTGTAGTTCTGAAGCTCACAGTTAAGAGTCCACGAACTGCATTGTATGAATATACATACATATACACAAATGCACATTCTAACACAAACACACATGATCATATATGTACTCACACAAGCGCTCACACACATGGACACACATATACCATGCACATATGCAAACTATGTTTTTCTGTAAGTTGTAAAGTCTGCTAAACATCTAAGTTGCATATTTTTCCACACTGACATTTTTCAATATCCTGTTTTAGACAAATGGAAATAAATGATATACTTTGATTTCTAGGCGCAAAGGTATATTTAAGCATTATATCTAACATCACTAACTTAAGAACTCTTGACAAAGGGCTCTTTCTTGCTTGAAAGCTGAAGTAATTACAATTGCAAAACCTGTGCTAGTCCAGTAAAAGATATTACATCATACTTGTATTCCACTGTCTTTGTGAACTTGACACACATGCACTAATTAATATATATTCCACAATTGCGAGGTCTAAATACTGAAGCTCAAAACATCGAAGTTGTAGAATCTCGAAACTTGTAAATAGAGATTGCCGTACAGTGTGGTACAGAACCCAGAAGGATAAGTTATTAGAGAAAGAATGTAGACAGATTATGTCTCAGACTAACCAGGAGGTATAAATCCCTGGCAGCAAACATCACAGCAATGTTAATAAATGCAAAAGCAATTATCAACAGACAATTTAAAAAGGACAGTCAAATGAAGGCAAATATGCGAATATATTAAAACAGAATAAAAATCCTATGTACACACACAAGGAGTGTATAAAAAGGAGGAGATTGTGTTTGAAGGCACTTCACATAATTAATTTTATAGAGGAGCACAATAACCTCCCTGGCTCCAATGTTTGGTCTGTCCTGTATGAGACAAGTATAACTCTTTAGCAGATGTCAGAAAAAATGTTTACTGGGCCTTAATCATATTTTAAGGATGGCAGTAAATGTGGACTAAGCATTGCATGTGATCATTGCATTAAGTAGAACCATTAATGGATAATAACTCAATGGTAGTCATGTGGGAAAGATACTAAGCATCCAGGAACAAAAGCATATATCCAGACCAGTTTTCATTCGGTATCACACGCTTGTTTCAAAGAAGCTAAATGAGTTATGTCATATCATTGTTTGGCTCTTTGAGGTGCTAACAGCAGTGCGCTAGCGAACCTCTTTCAGAGGTGGTAAGAAGAAAAGTATGCCAAAAATGTATACAGTCCATTTGAGGTGAGACAATGACTGTATATTCATCCTGAGTGAAGCCATATTTAGCTAGTCCAGTGGAGAATACAGCATAGTAGACAAAGACAGGAAATCTGCCAATGATATCAGCTTACGATACTGGAGACAGTAAGGAATAAAATAACAGATATAGCATTTGCTGAATGCAGAAGTGCTATTGTCTAAGTTAGATTATTTCTAAATTAGACAAGTTGCAGTGTGGAGACTACAATTCAGTATAGAAGTAGTAATAGTGAAACCACAGCCGTGGCAGGTTTGTTATTTTGACGTCACACAGTATTAGCCAACAGAGCAAAGGGCTACACAGACTGACCATAGCTGGTAGCAATGAGCTCAGCATACAGGTTTGCTAAATTAAGATTCAGTGCAACTCACAAGATGAAGAATTACTGCCCACAGCAGCAAAACCCTATTCCTGCATAAGTATATGATGTTATGCTTAGAGCAGGCAATCCTATTGGCAACATGAGCAGAGGAATTTATAAGCCAGTGTTTTATTTCATTCCAGATTTTTGAAAACATTTTCATTAATACATCAAAACTTGCAAAAGAAGAAAACATTAATTAAATTATAATTTCCTGTTACCATTTGCAATCAAGTGTAGCTTAATAGATGCAGTCTGCTTTTGAATGAGATTAAATTCAAGTAGAAAAATGGAATAAAACTATTTCCCATTTTCATTCACTAAACATGCTCTGAGTAGCACATTAAGATTGCCATCAGCTAGAATATTCAGCTAATGAAAGAGTGCTTGCAGAAATATACCCCGGGATTCATGAACCTTGCGCCAGGCGCACGCATAGCGTAGGCGTTACAATGCCAAATATGGCCGCCGAGCGATTCAGGTACGATCCAATCCCACGTGCACTACCGGCGTGTGCCGGATCTGCGCCGCCTCCGGCGTAGGTATGCTAAACACCCCATGTGTGGTGTTGCACCATGCAAATGAAGGCATATAGCGATCCACGAAGTGGCGCAGGCGTAGCATAAGGCCACGGCAATGTAAACCAAAAAAAAAACGGTTTACATTTTCCCAAACATAACATAGGAGTAATGGAAGGCTGTCAGCGTCAGGTATCACACTGTTGCCATATGCCAATGGCGAAAGACACAGAGAATGTCAAAAGAAAACATGCACAACATGTAAATAATAACATAAATGGTATGTCCACAGAAACTCACAGCAGAACCCCAGGACATGTCTGCGGAAAGTGCAAAACAATGAAATAATATGACAATGTTATAAAACAGCAGCGTAATACACATCAGCTTCACAGCCACAATACACCATGGTATGAATGGAAAGCGACAACCACGGTGCAAGGGTTGCCAAGGACTCGCGGCAGTGTTCGGCATGGTAACTATGAATTAGTAGTCAATGCCATGCAAATGAGGCAGATAATACTGAATCGCAAAACCCCCGCTGGCGTAAGGCTGTACCAAATGGTGCAGCGGTAATACACCGAGGAGTGGCTCTGAGGGAATACATGTCACCTGCAGAGGGGTGTGCCACTGTAGGAGGAAGCACATTGGAGCTCAGCAAACCTGGGCTGTACATTGCACATCACAGCTGCAGGACCGGCGTGTGGGGAAATAGTTGAGCTGAGAGCACACAATGCGCGCAGAGGTGCATGTGCACGAGGATGACTATGTTCCCTTAATCCAGTCATGTGATGCTCGCCCCGCAAATAACATCGGAAACAGGAAGGTGATGTTGAGAATATGAGGAAATGCAGAAGCAGTGTAATTGGAGTAGTAATGAGCAATCAACACTAATCAACCCACGAAGGCCAGTCGGCGGTAGCTGACAACTCTGCATGCAGAAACCTGCAAAACGGGATAGGGGAGGCATATAAATGCAAAGAAAGTAGGGGAGGTAGCAGATTGCAAAGAGTGAAGACCTGACACAGCAGAGCCAAGCAGACAGGCAGCATAACGGCGGCGGCACACAAAATGCACGATATGCCATGTCCCAGAAATTACACATGACAGGGCTCTGCAGGATGCATGCCAGGAAATAGTAGGTGCAACGTGCAGAAATAGTAAGGGAAGGTCGAAAGGTAATCCATTGCAGGCAAGAGTAATGCAACACCAAAGGCAACAGCGTTGCAGTGCCAACGGTAAAAGACGGAAGATAATCCCCAGATACGGCCGCACAGACACACCCTATGACATCACCGGGTGTACAGCACAACAGTATAAAGTGTGAATGCACACAACACACAGCTGTGTATTCCCAAACGCCGCACCATAGGTGTAAACACACAGGGAACTTTTAAAATGTACATGTTGGGTGCTGCCGTGGCCGTGATCCATCAGCATGTGTTAGAGGCAGACGGTGTTGTGGAGGAGGGTGCCGACAACTACCGTAGGCCTCAGAGGAGAAGGAGAGTGTTCAGACCAAGGGTAATCTACCAGGGGCTACAAGACCTGGAGATAGTAGAGCGTTACAGGGTGGATAGGGACACGTTACAGCAAATAGTGGAGCTGTGCCGGCCACGCCTGAGAACAAGAAACAACAGAGGGGAGCCTATCCCAGTGGACACAAAGGTATGTGTAAGCTTGCGAATACTGGCCACAGGTACCTTTCAAAGGCCAACTGGGGATATAATGGGCATCTCACAGGCATCAGCATCCAGGGTACTACACCAGTTTCTGGATGCCATGTTACCACATGCCAATGAGCATATATACTTCCCCAGATCGCAGGAAGAGTTGGCTAGCAATATGCGCCACTTCCACCGTGTGGCACAATACCCGGAGGTACTGGGTGCAATAGACTGTACGCACATACAAATCAAGTCACCACCTGGGGAGCAGGGTAGACGCTACATAAACCGCAAGTGATTCCCCTCCATCAATTGCCAGGTCGTGTGCAATGCGCTATCACTATCGATAGCTATCTCAAAGTCTCATCACTATGCTGTTTATTCTACAGTTATCCAATGTTGTCTGGTTGATTTGTTCTTAAGTGTACACTCACAGAAGCAATATTAATTGTTAAGCCGATCTGTTTTTTTTTTTTGTTATGTGTTGCTTGTCTGTTGTTCTGTATTTACCTTTTGTGGATGTTATAATCTTATGAGCTCTATGGTTTAGAATTAAAATAAGAGATTAAATAGACAGGATCTCACATTCACAAAGCCAGACTGTTGAGAGACAAGTCTAATATGATTCTTCATGTCACATTTTATTAAGTTAGTTATAATATGTTTCATGGCTTTACAAATGAGAATTGTGAAGTTGGTAGGTTTGTATTTACCTGGGTCAGTTGCAAGGTCACTCTTATGAAGGGGCATCAGCAGTGCACCACACATTAGAGAGAAAACCAGTAGCTAAAGATAGGTTTGACCATTTAATGAGTGTTTTGCAAGGGCATATTTAACAATATTAATTATGCATCTAGCTTTATTGTCAAGTCTCATGGAGGAAGTATGTTTAGTCTTGCTTAGCACTTTCAGTAAATGATCTTCAGAGATAATTGGGGGAGTTAAGGGATTAAGATTTTCAGGAATTAAACAGAAGTCTTGGGAGTGAAGTTGGCAATACATTTGTTCACATGGATGTTGGCAATTCCAGTAGGGTCAGAATAGGAATCTTCATTATGAATAAGCTCTGAGCTTTGTATGATATTTTCTAGTTTTCTGATATAGCTAAAGAAGGATTTATAAGTATATTTGGCTTTAGAGTGCATCCTACATTCATGGGCTCTTTTAGAGGATCTAATAGTGTTTCTGGGTTTTTTTTTTTTTTTGGTAATGCTTTTGATATTGATATTGAGAAGATGGAGTATGGATCCACTAAATAATTTAAGGATTTTCTTTATTTTGTTCTTTAGTTTATGTGTGATGGTGGACCTGGTGTTTTTTTTGTTTTGAATTTCCCATAATACTTCATTCTGGTAGCGATTTCTTTCTCTTTTCATTTTTCAAAATGGGTATAGAATTCTTTAATGATCATGCAGTCATAAGTAAAGTTTGATATTTCATCACAAAGTAGGTTGAGGTTGACATGTTTGTAGCCCTTAAATTCAAAGGAGTTTGCTTTTGGGGGTTTTGAGAGGTTAAAGGAGAAGGTTACTAGTTTATAATTAGACTTAACTGCTTCTGGAGATACCTGAAAAGTAATGCAAGAAACAGATGTATTTCTAAGAATCAGTTCAAGAATGCTATTTCTTCTAGTAGGTTTATTTACCAACTGCTCAAGGAACTTTTTGTTTATTAAGTCTAAGACTTTTGGAGCACATCCTGCATTGAAGTTATAGATGTCTCATTCTATTGAATGTTAGTTAAACTTACCCAGAGAAGAGGATTTCTGCTAACAGGGACATCATTTAGAACAATGAAGAATTTTACAAAATGATCAGGGGACAATATGTCCCATAACAAGCTATTAGCTGATCATTAATTATATCTAGACTGATTTGTAGATTGCTGAGAACAGTTTGTGAGTCCCTAGGAATTTACCTGGAAGTGATATGTTCTTTGACAAATATGGAGACTCATCCACAGGTACCTTTGGATGTGAAGGCATGAAAAGCATAAAAACCTGATATAGAAGACAGTGCTCTCTTTACATTTACACCAAATTTCAGCAACTAAGTGGACATGGATGTTTTCCAACTTGTTTAGACGTCTGGCATTGAGGACAACCATGTTAATGTGACCAAGTTTTGGGAGTGATATGTTAGTTACATTGGGATTGCCATCATGTGGTGTCTGGCTAAAAAGGGCACCAGGGGGCAGCAGAGGCTTTAGCCAGTATATGAAAGTCTTTAAATGAGAGATGCATGCCATCCTTAAGGAAGTATACAGGACTGTCATACACTTCATTCCATGGTGACAGCTACTGAGTCCCCCTGGAATAACACCAGCTGTTTAACAAATTATTGAAGATAATTATCTATTTATTGTATCTAGACATCATTCAAGGGGATAGGAAGGAACCCCTCAGGTTTAGTATCTAACCTGCATTTGTAACAACATGAAAAGTTCTGACATGTCTCTTACATATTCTGCAGGGTTTTATATCTCAAGTCTTTAACACCCACATGTACCACTACCACGTCACAGTGGTATTTTTCAGGAGCTATGGTCATTAGGGCCCTTGTGACATCACTTGAAGGGCAACTCACTGTACCCCACTTCTTGTCCAGTCATATGAGTGATGAGTCAGTGTGTCTGACAATAGAGTCACCTATCACTAAAACATTTGTATTGTTGCTGTGGGTCAAAGTGACAGATTCAGAGTGTTTTTGTTCAGAGCAAATCTTTATGGGAGTTATGCATGGGAGGATGCAAGCAGAGATGTAGCCATTGGTTTATTAAAGTTACATTCACCCTCCTTTCCAGCTAGCTCTTCTATTGAAGAGCTAAAATAAAAGAAAACAAAAACAAACAAACAAAAAACAACAACAACAAAAATCCAAACAGGATGATGGGTGGCCGCTTGCACCTTCCTGACATCTTGGGCTTGGGGTGATTGCCTCTCTTTCCCCACCCTGGATGTGAATGTTCTGATTTTTACTGATCCTTAGAACATTATGAAAGACAGGCTATCTCAAACTTCAACAATCAGCTGGGAAGAAATTCCCTGATCCTCTAGTGTTCAACAGCATGAGCAGGTAAGAGACTGCAAGGTCTTCCAATGACAAAATCATAGTAATAGCAAGAAACTCAAAAGCCACCAAGTTTCAAATATCAGTACAGATTGGCTTGGTGGACACTCTATTCTGGCTGTCTATAATATAATGGGAGGGCAAATGTATTTAAGTAACTTAAAGACAGTCTTTGCAAAGTGATACTTTTATGCTTAATGTCAGCACCGAATAAAAGAGGAGAGGGAGGTAATTATGTGGACAAATTATCATAAGGAGTGGACAACCCTATTATAAGAGGTGGACAACAAGAAATACACATTATTTAAGAACACAACATGAACAGGGTGGGAGGGTAAGAAATTATTAGACTTAGCTCTATTGCTGAATGGTCTGGATGTCCCTTAAAGTAGTCAAAACTCCTCAGCTATCCTATCATTTCCCTCACAAGTAAGAAACTAGGGGTTAATACTGACAGTTAAACCACTTAAAAGAAAAATGCAATGCAGCTATTAACTGGAATTACTAAAAGAAGTTTAAACATCTTAGCTAAAACAGATGAAGACTTAAAATGACATGAACAATCTTTACATCTCTATTGTTGAATGGCTTGGGACTATCTCAAACCATCAGCAGTTTGAAAGAACCACAATAAAAGCTTAGGAAGGTGGGAAAATTCTTAAGCACTTACATCTGTTGATGAATGGCCTGGAGCATCCTCAAATTGCCCCATCTCCTAACACCAATGTCAACTCAAATCGAAAAATGCAGAATAGTCATTCACCATCGACACAGGCTCAATGAGTGAAGCTAAAACAGAAACAAGACTGCCAACAATAAATCCAAAAATAGAAAACAAAGACATGAAATATTTCACCAGACTCCATCACTGAATGATCCAGGACCACCCCAAAGCAGCAGAAGTTCAGATGAACATAGCAACAACAGCCCAGGAAGGTGAGAAAACACACAGGTACCCAGCTTTGATGCCAAAGAAAAATAAATTAGTACTGACCCTGTCATTTTGAGTTTATCTTTAAACACAGTATTCATGCATCTTTGAGAAAGGACCATCCTCTACCTTTCTTGATGGTGCTGCATTTCTGTTTCATCTCACTTCTTTACCACTGTATTTTCACCTCAGGGTATTTATTTTCTCAGCTGCTTTGGGATGTTTTATATTCTGATCTATCTCGATGCTTTTTTGCTTCAGACTGCATTCTGAGGTCATCTGGGGTTGAATAAATTAGTTTGCTGCATATTCTGCATTTACAGCTGCTGCCTTGTCTCTAGTATCAGTTGACTGCACTTCAGCCATTTGAAGATTGCTATCATGTCTTCATTGGATATACCATATTACACACACAGTCAGCTGTAACATTGACATTTTTTTTCCATAGTTTACAAAGGTCATTTTGCCTGTTTTCTAATTACACTAACTAAAAATTAAAGTAAGATCTGTACAAGATATACTGATGTGTATTTACTTTGTAGCTGCAAGGGTATACACATTTTTGGTATCCAAAACTGTTTTACAGATTATAGATTTTCAGTTCAACACTGCTGTAGAGCAATTAATATATGATAGACAAGACAACAGGTTTACCTCCTACACTGCTATCAGCAGTTGCGGTGGGATAGAACCAGCAATATGAGGTTTGAATCTTCCCATTGATGCCAGTAAATACGTAAAGAGAAACTGTTTTTAAGGATGTATGGTAAACGAATATTGCTGTCTTGTTTAATTGTAAAGTCCTGCAAAATCCAAATGAACTTTGTAATACACAGATACAGTTTAAAATTATAATTCTTATTTTCTTGGAATTTTATTGAACTTGGGCTGGGCCTAGTGCATTTCAGTGCAACAGTGGAATCT
Source organism: Protopterus annectens (assembly GCF_019279795.1). NCBI lineage: Eukaryota > Metazoa > Chordata > Ceratodontiformes > Protopteridae > Protopterus > Protopterus annectens. The sequence goes on from NC_056730.1 coordinate 106,431,689, forward strand.
TACAACAGTAATAAAATGGGAAGGAGTAAATGCTAGCTCTGTGGCACCATTCCTTACAAAATTTATGGGCTGCAGCAAAGGCTTAGTCCTAACTAACAAAACAATAATATACCTCACTACTTACCCTTACAAGAAGCCAAATATTAAGTATTTAAATGGTAGCAATTATCTCAGAGGAGTCACCCTGCATAGAATGATGCCATGTAGCAGAAGATACCAGAACAATGCATACAACATTAATGTAAAAAGTGAAATAGCTGCCACAATCATTCAAACTTAAATAAAGAAACTCATTACTTAAAATAAATAAACAAATAAATAAAATCCCATTATCCATGATTCAAATATTTGTATTTATTATGACTAATGTGTTGTGTGCTATGGCCCTTTCTAAATTCTTGTTACTTTTAGTAAGAGTCCATAAATGCTGGTTTATTTATTTTATTTTTATTTATTTTAAATTTGTTTACTGTGAAAGTCCGACTGGAACAAGGTCCATTTACAGCGGAGGCCCAGGGAGAAAAGCTCCATAACATAATGGTACAAATACAACAAATGACAAAAAAAATTCTGTACAGAGGCATATATACAATCAGAGCTCCATGTCTTTATATGACAACACATAATCCACGAATGACAGAAAATTTCTATACAGCGGCATTTATACAATCAAGGAGATTTTTTGTACCTTAGTTTGATTTGAGCAAGCTTGGTATATAGATAGCAAAACTTTGAATTCCCTGTTAGTGGTACAAAGCATAAAAATGAATGAATGGAATATAGGAAATAATGCTATTCGGGAGATATGTCATAGCGTGAGAAAGAGTTTGTAGGATAGTAGCTTCTGATAGGAAGTACAGAATAGCTGAGGTAAGCAGAGCAGATGAGGTGTGGCAAGTTAGGAGGAGAGCAGAAAAGATTTTATGTGATATAGGGACAGAACCATGATTGCAAGAGGTGTGAATTTAGTGATGTCTTGAAAAGTGAGATGGATGGTGCAGAAGATATACTTTGGGGGAGGTTATTCCATTCCCTAGCAATGGTGTTGGAGAACAGACTTTTCCCTGCAGTGTTATTGGCTTTGGTTATGCAGAGCAGGGTTTTGTTGGATGACCGCAAAACCCTGCAAGTTAATTGTTACTTGCAATAAGGCTACCTTTTCTAAAATTTTCTGTGAGGCTATATGCATTTTAGGTACTTCCTGCACTGAAATATTTGATTGACACTTTTAGTGCAGAAAATAAGGAGATAAGTTAGTCATAATGACATAAGCTATTGCAGTTGGCCATCTCTCCATACCAGGATATCTTTGGTAATTTTGCAGGGGTCAATGAAAATACTAGCAGTTAGCGACCAGCAAATGATATATATAAGAGTTAAGGCTATGAAATGTCACATAGGTAGGTACTAGGCTATCTCCCGAGGGCATTTACAAGCTTAGCCAGAGTGTGTCGGCTTTTGCCACCCCATTGATTAATTAACTGATCCTCTGTCAAGCAGAGCCAATGAAGTGATCACAGGGGTGTATTTTCTGTTACTCTTCCACTCGTCAAGGTTTCTCTTGAAGAGTGTTTGTGAGGGGCTCTGTCTGATGTAATTTGGAATTTTGTTCAAAAGCATGGGGAGTCTCTGTGACAGGAATATATCCCTCCAGCATGCTCTAATTATTGTTGTGGTGAGGTTTAACTCACTAGAGTGCATGGCTCGCAGTGACTTGGATTTCTTTAGGTGGAGCATGTTCATCAATTCTAAGTTGGACATGACTTTGTAAGTCAGGCAGAGATCACCTCTGAGTGCGATATGCCACTGAGTACAACCAGAGTTTTTTCAGTCAGGCTGCATAGGACATATGTTTGAGACCAGTAATCCTCTTGGTGAGGTACTTTTGTGGTCTTTCCAGCTGTTGGAAGTGTCTTGTGAGGTACATCCCAAATGGGGCACTGTACTCTATGATGGGTCTAATGAGTAACAAGTAGAGGGGCACTATAACCTCTTTATTTCTAGATGCAAACCCTTTAGTAATTAGATGGGCCACAAAAAAGGATTTCCTAACTACTTTGGCAGTATGATTGTCAAAGGAGAGATTACTATCTACCTGGGTCCCCAGATCTCTTATTACCTCTTCTGTATTAAGGGGGCTGCCACCTATGTGGTAATTCATGAGTGTTTTGTTTTTCCCAAACGGGACGACTATGCATTTTTTGGCATTTAGCTTGAGGCCATGACTTTGACACCAGGTGTCCGTCTCAGTAAGGCCCTTTTGGAGGATGTCCGTGTCAGCCGGAGAGTCAATTATGTCTCCCAGTTTGCAGTCATCAGCGAACTTGGTTAGCCATAGTCCTCCTGTGTTTGCCTGTACTTCTGAGAAGTATATGCTGAACAGTAGGGGTCCCAGGACCGAGCCTTGTGGGACACCACTTGTGACTGGTTTAGAGTCGGACCTGGAGCCTGCTATTCTTACCGTGTGAGTTCTGTCTGTAAGCCAGTTGGCAGCTGATCTTGTGACGTAGGGGCTTATGTTCAGGCTGGTGAGTTTTCTGTAATACCCGAGTGGGGAATGGTGTTGAATGCCTTGGCGAGGTGAACATAGGCTGTGTGAACCACCTTTCCCTCATCTATGGCCTTGGTGACTGTCTTGAAGAACTCAACCAGTTTAGTAGGCATGATCTGCCTTTAACAAAGCTGAACTGGGTTGAGTCAAGTGTTTGGAGGTTCCCAATGTCTTTGTTAATGAGTTCCATGATAATGCGCTCCATAGCCTTGCAGACCAGGCTAGTCAGGCTTATGGGGCGATAGTTACCAGGGTCAGTTGTGGCCCCTCCTTTGTGGAGAGGAATAACCGTTGCTGTGCGCCATTCTATGGGCAAGTAGCCTGTGGAGAGGCTGAGGTTGAACAGCGTGTTTAGGTGGGGGGTTAGTTCATTCTGTACTTCATGCAAGACACAGCCTGGGACACCATCTGGTCTCATTGATGCTGTGTTTTTTGCTTTTGAAAGGGCTGATTTTGGGACACTACACTTTTCCGGTATTATTGTGGGCCCTTTTGGAGGTGAGAGGGGGGTGAAGTTTGCACTGAATCTATCTGCCAGGATGTTGGCAATATCAGTAGGTTCAGTATATTTTGTGATATTTTGCACTAGTTCAGTGCATATCTGCGAGTTGCCACTTAGATTCTTAACATAACTAAAGAAGGCTTTGTGGTTATCTTTTGAATCCTTGGTTATTTTTCTTTCGAAGTTAGCCTTGGATGATTTCATGAGGGACCTCAGTTTCTTACTGATACTGATCAGGTATGTCTTTCCTTCTTGGGATTTGCTTTTTTTTCTGAGCTAGTTTCCTCCTTCTATTGTATAGCCTCTTTATTGCAGGGGTCCACCAAACTGGTTTCCTTCTCTTAGAGGAGTGAGTCTTGGTTTTGCTAGGGATGGTACAATCCATGCACCCTTGTAGGTGCTCATAGAGTGCATTTGTAAAGGTTTCTGCATCTTGGGCAGCGTTATCCTTTAGTATGGGGGCTGTGAAACTTACCACCTCTGTCTTAAGTAAGGTGAAGTTTGCTTTAAAAAAGTTTTTTACTGTGGTTTCCTTAGTTGGGGGTGGTGGTGGGGTGTGGACATCCAGAGTGATTAGTTTATGGTCTGATCTAACCAGTTGAAGGGTTGACCTCTGGTGTGGAACATCTGTCACCCATGTTGGTGATGACCAGGTCCAACATGTTTTCACCTCTGGTAGGGGAGTTTGCCAGCTGATCCAGGGCATTTGAGTTGATGAATTCCAGGAAGCGCTGGGCCTGGGAATTTGTACTCAAGTAGTTTTCCCAGTGAATGGTAGGGTAATTGAAATTGCCCAATATCAGGGTGTTTGGTAGGAACTTCATGTTTTCCAGTGTCTCCAGAAAGGTGGATTGGTGGTCCTGGGTCATGGAGGGTGATCTGTAGCAGGCCACAATTTGCATTGCAGATTTGCCTGATGTTAGTTGCACATGGATGATCTCAGAGATATCATGCTGCGCTACTAACCTGGAGGTGTAGGTATCCTTGATGAATATGGATACACCCCCTCCTTTTGTGTTTCGGTCCTTGTTCTTTGGCCAAAACGTGTGGTATGAGTTGTAGCCGGTAGTGCTGGGGTGTTCTCTGGTGCCTTGAACCAGATTTCAATTACTGCACAGATGCGATGTTCTCCATACTGAGGCATGCTTCAAGCGTGTGCATTTTGAGATTTAAACTCCTGGCGTTGAGTAGCATAACCCTCAGTTTTTTGTTAATTGTGCTGTTTACGGAGGTGGGTTTGACTTTTGAGCCTTGCCTAAAAGGCACTATGGGGCAGCAAGAGCCTTGGCCAGTATTCAAAAGCCTAGGGGTGACAGTTGCAAGCCATCTCTTGTGAAGCAACGCATCTTATTGAGTATGTCGTCCCAGGCTGACAGACACTGGATCTCCTTTGAATGAGACCAGAAGCTTAGCCAATTGTTGAAATTGATAATGTTTTCTTTATACTGAGGTATCATTCTTGGTGAGGGCAGGAAGCTACTCAGGCTCAGGGTCATACCAGCCTGGGCTACATGATCAGAGAGCTCTTCCATGTCTCTTTTCATGTAGTCCAGGGATGTACATCTCAGGTCATTCACACCAACATGAACAATGACAGAGTCATATTTGTACTTGTTCTGGTGTGACCTGAGTGCTTGTGTTATGTGGCAAATTCTGGATCCCGACAAGCAGCTAACAGTAACCTTCTGCTTGTCCAGCCTAGTGAGTGGGACGTCAGTGTGCCTGACTATAGAGTCACCTATTACTAGTGTGTTAGGTATGTTATTTCACCTTAAGGGCTGTGATTCTGCGGCACACTGATTTTGTATTTTATGTGTTGTCTGGTTTGTTACAGGAAGTGCAGGTTGTTTGAGTGTCTGCTTTGGAGGTCTCTGATGCATTTTCAGGTTTTTATTTAGAGCCTTCGAGTATGATTTTGTGTATTTATGTGTATTTTTTGCCAGTGTTGTTTTAGTAGGTCCGTGTGCGGCTGGAGTTGTGGTGCAAGTGTTAACCTCCTCCTCTTGACTGTCTGTTCCAGTCTTGGGTGGAGACAGCTTAGCTTCCAGTTTGGCTATATAATTGCATCTCTCACATATGTTAATGTTTTGTGGTAGGAAGAGAGGGTTGTCTGTTTACATGAGGCAGTTGTAACATTACCTCAGGATACCCAGATTCACCAGCTGGACTGGAGAGTGCATCTGAAGTTGCTCTTTGGTCATGCCTGAATAGTAGGGTGAACTGCTTAGTCACTTGGATGGTGAGTGGTGAATAAAGAGCTTTGTTCTGCTGGGCAATCAGTGTCAGGGTATATTAGTGCTTGCTATTAGGTCTCAGCATGTGCTGGGGTGTAAGATGCTTTTTGAGTTTTAGGTTGAGAGTTAGTTTCAACGGAAAAACTGAAGAGGAGACTTAGTGGAGCCGGGAATAATTCAACTGTAGCTAACCAGCACTGCCCGGTGTGCAAAACCGTTCAAACACAGTTTTTATAGTAGGGAAATGAAAGAGATAGAAATTAGCCCAAAATGGCCAATAAGCTACTAACTTCTGGGCTGGAACCACTCTTGCAGGGACAGATATGTTGCTCAAAGCTCCCCTCTCTCACAGGTGAACAGAGAAACTTCCTTCTATCCAAGTAAGGTATGGGCAACTCAGAAACTAGTATCACAGCCCTAAATTCAGCACTAGCCTGAAAACTGGACTATACTAGCTTAGAAAGGTGGGAAACAAGGAATGTTTTTTGTTTTTTGAAAAGATAAGGCAAAAACAGTAAAAAATCCACTTAAAACAACTTTAAACGACTACAAACAATCAGAAAAGGCTATCACACTTTAGTGTATAGCCTACAACAGTTAAACAAATTATTTAAACAAAAAACAACTTTTTAAAAGTGCAGGCATTCAAATAAGTACAATATGTGAAAATAACAAGGTTTTAAATCACAATAAATGTTGGAAAATCTGTGTTTAGTCTAAAAACAGTTAAGTACAGCAAGAAAGTACAGAAAACTGATACTTAATCACTCCAAAGTCTCTCTCCTAAGCTAGAAGGCTTGTATCAGTTTAAGGCTTTCTAGTGCTACCCAGCAGGGGCGGCTCATGGCATCGGACTGCCGGACTGCAGCCCCTCAGCTAAAAAAGAAAAAGTACCTTTTTGTGTGACAGAGAGTGAGGCTGACAGTACTATTTTTTTGGTTTACTTTGTTTGTCTCCGAGTCCGCGACTCGGCAAGTATGCGCATATGCACTTTAACCGCCTCGGATTGCGGCGGTTTTAAATAAAGATTTTTTTTGTTTGTTTTTATTGCAGCCCGGTGGACTAATTAAGGCATCATTGTGATGCCCAGCAGTCTATGTGGTTCCAAACTGCATAGAATTGGAAGGGGCTCGGACTACGACGTCCGCGAGCACGTACATGACGTGCTTGCTGGGCTAAATGCTGCTGATTGGTTGTTGCTCTCTTCCCAGGCTTTATGTGCTGGGAAAAGAGCGAGAATCAAACAGTAAGTCAGTTGTTGATTGATTCGTGACTGAGTCAGTCACATGGGAAGGATTTACCGAACCTGGATTTATTTATCATTTTAATTTGCCATTGGATTTTATTTATTTATTTATTTTTTTGGGCTGCCTGTATTTTGTCAGAAGAATAGAGAACTGAAGAAAGAAGTAGTAGAAGAAAGAAGTTAGAAGAAGAACAGAGTGAAGGTGCAGAAGTCTACCAGGTAAGTAGGAGGTGATTATAGCCACTCGGGCCAGTCATTCAGAGGGAGGTGGGTGAATAAGAGGCACTGACCATCTTCAGATAGTCATCCTGGCAAGGGCAAAAGGGGCTCAAAAATAATCAGTTTAAAGCCACTGGTACAATCTTTTGCTGAATTGATTACATTGTTTTTTGCTCATTGTGTACTGGCATTCATTTGATATCTGCCTTGCATTTCTTTTTTTTATTCTGTGTACTACTTTTGGATCTATATTCTGGAAGGCTCATATGTGAAAAATATATTTAGTAGAACTGTGGCATGAAAATAGGGACTGGTTGCCAGAATAAACTAAATTAATGTGGTGATATCTGGAGAAGTTGGTCAGCTTAATTATGACCCAGTAAAGAAAAAGTTGAAGCCAGACACTATCCCAAATGCCTTGACCATGCCCAGAAGAATATAATTTCCAATACTCTTTAAAGTAGAGGCCAAACTTAAATGTATGCAGGTAGCTGATGAGATGGAAAGTGTAACTGAGCCTGTGCTGAGGATACTATTTATAAAAAAGAGACAATATGAAAACATGTCAGTTTAAAAAGTTAAATGATGCAGTTATCAGGGAAAGGTACATTTTACCTACACTTGAGGATATTGCACCTAAACCGATTGGTGCCAGAATTTAGAGACTTCAGATGAGCTTTGCAGATACCCCTAGAGAGGTATAGTCAAAGCTAATAATAACCTTTATTACTTTGCTTGGAACAACCTTTTATTATAGCAATTTTCTAAGTTTATAAGATGACTATTTGAAATTTGTCCTTAATAACCCTCTTAGCTTTGT